>NC_057803.1:514353168-514653168 GCF_018294505.1 Triticum aestivum
ACGACGCCTGCCCCCAGACCAGCCAACATCTTAGAGCCGTCGAAGTGCATGATCCAATTGGACTACGCGTCGTACTCTTTAGGGAGTTCGGCTTCTGTCCATTTGGCGACGAAATCAGCCAGTACTTGCGACTTAATGGCTCGCCGTGGTTTGTATGATATGTCAAACGGGAGGATCTCAATATCCCATTTAGCAATCCGTTCCGTGGCATCGTGATTATTTTTTATGTCGTTGAGTGGTACTTCAGAGGCCACCGTAATTGAACACTCTTGAAAGTAGTGTCATAGTTTTCGGGATGCCATGAAGACCGCGCGCGTATGCTATCTTTTGATAATGTGGGTACCATGATTTGCCTGGAGTGAGGACAGTGGATACGTAGTATACCGGCTTTTGAAGCGGGAACTTATGTCCGTCCGTTTCTCGTTCGACGACGAGCACTGCGCTTACAACCTGGTGTGTTGCCGCTATATATAACAACATTGGTTCGTCGATATTTGGCGCGGCCAAGATTGGGTTGCTAGCCAAGACAACTTTTATTTCTTCCAATCCGGTCGTGGCCGCGTCCGTCCACTCGAAGTGTTCGGTGTGCCGAAGAAGGCGATAAAGAGGTAATGCCTTTTCTCCCAATCGGGAGAGAAACCGGCTTAAGGCAGCCACGCATCCGGTTAATTTCTGGATTTGCTTGAGGTTTGTTGGGATAGCCAACTGTGACAGAGCTTGGATTTTAGCCGGATTTGCTTCAATTCCTCTATTGGAAACGATGAAGCCCAAGAGCTTTCCGGTAGGCATGCTGAAAACGCATTTTTCCCGGATTGAGCTTGATGTCATATGTTCAGAGATTGTCGAATGTAAGCCTCAAGTCGTCTATTAAAGATTCGACGTGTCTGGTTTTAATGACCAGATCATCTACGTATGCCTCCACTGTTTTGCCTATTTGTGCTTCTAGGCATGTCTGAATCATGCGTTGATTGGTCGCACCGGCGTTTTTGAGCCCGAAAGGCATGGTGTTAAAATAGAAGGGGCCGTATGGAGTGATGAAGGCCGTTGCGGCTTGATAGGGCTCCGCCATCTTGATTTGATGGTATCCGGAGTATGCGTCAAGGAAACACAATGAGTCATGTCCTGCGGTAGCATCAATAATTTGATCGATGCGGGGGAGGGGGAAGGGATCCTTGGGGCAAGCCTTGTTAAGGTCCTTGAAATAGACACATAGGCGCCATGATTTGTCCTTCTTTGGTACCATCACCAGGTTTGCTAGCCAGTCTGGATGTTTTATTTCTCTAATGAATCTGGCCTCGAGTAACTTGGCTAGTTCTTCTCCCATGGCTTGTCGCTTGGGTTCGGAGAAACGCCGAAGAGTCTGCTTGACCGGCTTATATCCCTTTAGAATGTTTAGGCTATGCTCGGCCAGCCTGTGTGGGATGCCTAGCATATCTGAAGGATGCCAGGCGAAGATGTCCCAATTCTCGTGTAAGAACTCCCGCAGTGCGGTGTCTGTTGTGGGGTTCAGCTGTGCCCCGATGGATGTTGTTTTTGTAGGGTCCGTTGGGTGGACCTGGAATTTGACTATTTCGTCCGCTGGTTTAAAAGAGGTGGACTTGGGTCTTTTGTCGAGTATCATGACGTCCCTGTCCACTGTAGAGCGCAGCGCAGTTAGTTCTTCGGCCGTGAGGGCTTCGGATAGCGCTTCGAGGGCCAGGGCGATGGTTTTATTTTCGGTGCGAAGTGCTATGTCCGGATCACTAGCTAGAGTGATGATTCCATTGGGCCCGGGCATCTTGAGCTTCATGTACCCGTAATGGGGTATAGCTTGGAAGATCATGAATGCCTCCTGCCCTAGAAGGGCGTGGTATCCGCTACTAAACGGGGCCACTTGGAATGTGATTTCTTCGGACCTGTAATTCTCCGGCGCACCAAATACCACATTTAGTGTGATTTTTCCCGCACATCGTGCCTCCCGACTAGGGATGATTCCTCTGAAGGCCATGCTGCTTTGCTCAATGCGGCTCTTGTCTATTTCCATTTTTCTAAGAGTCTCCTCGTAGATGAGGTTTAATCCGCTGCCACCATCCATGACTACTTTGGTAAGTCGGAAGCCGTCCACAATTGAACTAAGGACCAAAGCGGCTGGAGCTTGGGCTGTTCGGAATTGAGGTTCATCACTGGCATTGAAGGTTGTAGCCATGTCATTCCATGGAATTATTGTTGCAACGTGGCAGACTTCGGCGAGGCTGCGGAGTGCTCTCTTGCGCCTATTATTTGAGGCTAAAGTCTCGAAGACTGTCAGTACTGTATTGTTATTTTCCGCGGGAGTGTGCTCTGTGGTATTGGTCACGAGGAGATCCTCGTCGCTCTTGGCTACCTACCGGAGTATCCAACATGCTCTAAGGCTGTTTGTTGGCATAATATCCAATGTACTGTGAATTTTGCATGGCCCATTGAGCCATCCCTCCAATACGGTTCCACGCCCTATAGTGGGCTTTGGTTTCTTTGTAATTGGATCGGGTGACTTACGTGAGTACACCCTTTTAGTTCAGACGGAGGGTTTAGTTAGAGCCGGAGGATCCCATAATTGTGTTTGGGTTTTCCAGGTGCTTTCCATCACACAGTACTTCCATACTATGGCCGCAAAGTCGGCGAAGTGTGCTATGTCACGGCGACTTATGGCGTTGAGGATTCCCTTGTCCGTGCAATTTTTGCAAAAGAATGAAATTGCATCTTCCTTGCGATAGTCCTTGACCTTGCTTATTACAAGGAGGAATCTGGCCCAATAGTGATGTACTGTCTCTTGGGGCTCTTGTCTAATGCGGGAAAGATCACTTATGTGAGGGTGGGTGGGTAGATTTAAGTCCAAACCCTAACCCGGTCTGAGACCCAGAGGAGTTTCCGAGCTTGGCAGTTCGGGCTCCGGGACGTTGCCCAATAGTACTAGCCCGCTGTCCGATTCCAGGCTCGAAGCTTGGGCCATGTCCTCCCGTAGACGGGTATCCAGCTCGGAGAGCTCGGGAATTTGGACATAGTTTGTCCTCAAAATAGAGGAAAAATCGCTGCATTGCTCCTCCACCACCGCTATCTGATGGGTAACCGGCGAAGAGTTAATCTCCCTTTGGCCGGGTTTAAGCCCGATCCGATCATATTCCATAGCGACTCCCAAGGCGGCGATGCGATTCAAGAGCTCGTTCAAAGAAGAGAGCTCCATTGGATCCATCTGCTCGGTGAATCCCGAGCCGACGTGGAGGCTGTTTTTGATGACCCGAAGGGGCGGTCATGACGAAGCTGCCTAATCGGAGAGTTTGGCCTACAGCCAGGGCTCCCCCAAAGGTAACATTGTCCCTGACAACAAGACGAGCCATCAAGCCTTATCGTGACGGCACAGTGGAACTCTCAATGAAATCATCAATGTCGGTGTCAAAACCAGCGGATCTCGGGTAGGGGATCCCGAACTATGCATCTAAGGCGGATGGTAACAGGAGGCGGGGGACACAATGTTTTACCCAGGTTCGGGCCCTCTGGATGGAGGTAATACCCTACTTCTGGCTTGATTGATCTTGATGATATGAGTATTAAAAGAGTTGATCTACCACGAGATCGAAGAGGCTAAACCCTAGAAGCTAGCCTATGGTATGATTGTTGTTGTTCTACGGACTAAAACCCTCCGGTTTATATAGACACCGGAGGGGGCTAGGGTTACACAGAGTCGGTTACAAGGGAGGAGATCTACATATCCGAATTTCCAAGCTTGCCTTCCACGCAAAGGAGAGTCCCACCCGGACACGGGACGAAGTCTTCAATCTTGTATCTTCATAGTCCAATAGTCCAGCCAAAGTATATAGTCCGGCTATCCGAGGACCCCTTAATCCATGACTCCCTCACTAGGGTTCTGCCGGTTCTAGGGCAGAGATTGTAGGGGAACGATGGAGGAGGACGAGGACAAGGGCGCGGCGGCCAGCGGCTGGGCGCCGTCCTTGTGTGGTGGAGAAGAGGCGGCGGCGGCGCAAGAGGCGGCTAGGGTTAGGTCTCCCAGCTCCCTAAGGAAGCCGAGCAATTATGATTGCTTCTTGCTTGATTAGATTGATGCATCTCCTCTCCTTATATAGAGAGGTTTAATTGACTCCTAAGAAAACGATAAGATAATTGGGCTAAGCCCCTAATAACGATAAGATAACTTGGGCCACAACCCACTGGGCTAAGCCCCTAATATGACGGTCATAACAGACACCCCTTTCCTTAGTTGAGTGCAAGCATTTTCTTTGTGTGTGCAGGTACCATTCATGTTCTTCGTGTGCCATCTCCTTCTGGTTTGACAAACTTGATTCTTTATTGGGGAAAATGATATCTGCTACTATATTGCTTCATCCTTCCTCTAAGGGGAAATCCAACAACTAAATCACAGCTGTTGGTCACCTAGACTTTCCCAACGACCTCCTGCTCCGGTCATTTGCTTACCCTGTGGTGCGCATCAGCCGTCACAACCTCAATCCCATGTAGCTGAGGGAGCAGCGCGAAATTGACACATCCTGTTGGAATTGAGCGCCCGTGTGTGGATCTGACAGCGGCACCTGACGTTTGCTAGAACTACATCGGTATTTCCCCAAAGAGGAAGGGGATGATGCAACACAACACCGGTAGGTATTTCCCTAAGTAATCAGACCAAGGATATCGAACCAGTAGGCGAACCACACAATACTACGTGAATGACACCTGCACACAAATAATAAATACTCGCAACCTGACATATTAAAGGGGTTGTCAATCCCTTTCAGGCAACAGCGCTAGAAATTGGCAAGTAGACGGGATAAAAATATGATAGATTGGATAAATAGATCTCGCAGGAACGCGAGATAAAATAAATAAGAATAAATTGCAGCAATGCATTTTTGTATTTTTGGTTTCACAGATCTGAAAATAAAACCAAATGAAAATAGATCACAAAGGCAAATATAATAAGGAAGAGACCCGGGGGGGCCATAGATTTCACTAGTGGCTTCTCTCGAGAAAAATAGCTACCGGTGGGTAAACGAATTACTGTTGGGCAATTGCTAAAACTTGCAATGATCATTATATAGGCATCACATCCAAGATTAGTAGACTGACTCCTGCCTGCATCTACTACTATTACTCCACACATCGACCGCTATCTAGCATGCATCAAGATTAGTAGATCGACTACTATTAGCAGTAGATATGTTGGAGATGTTTCAGCGCTGCTCGAGTTCCACTGTACTGGCAGCGGCATCGCTCGAGTTGCACTGCTCTGGCATGTGATATGTCTGTTGGAAATATGCCCTAGAGTCAATAATAAAATGGTTATTATTATATTTATTTGTTCATGATAATTGTCTATTGTTCATGCTATAATTGTGTTATCCGGAAATCGTAATACATGTGTGAATACATAGACCACAACACGTCCCTAGTGAGCCTCTAGTTGACTAGCTCGTTGATTAAAGGATGGTCATGGTTTCCTGACTATGGACATTAGATGTCATTGATAACGGGATCACATCATTAGGAGAATGATGTGATGGACAAGACCCAATCCTAAGCATAGCTCAAAGATCGTGTAGTTCGTTTGCTAGAGCTTTTCCGAATGTCAAGTATCATTTCCTTAGACCATGAGATTGTGCAACTCCCGAATAATGTAGGAGTGCTTTGGGTGTGCCAAATGTCACAACGTAACTGGGTGACTATAAAGGTGCACTACGGGTATCTCCAAAAGTGTCTGTTGGGTTGGCACGAATCGAGACTGGGATTTGTCACTCCGTATGACGGAGAGGTATCTCTGGGCCCACTCGGTAATGCATCATCATAATGAGCTCAATGTGACCAAGTGGTTGATCACGGGATCATGCATTACGGTACGAGTAAAGTGACTTGCCGGTAACGAGATTGAACGAGGTATTGGGATACCGACGATCGAGTCTTGGGCGAGTAACATACCGATTGACAAAGGGAATTGTATAGGGGATTGATTGAATCCTCGACATCGTGGTTCATCCGATGAGATCATTGAGGAGCATGTGGGAGCCAACATGGGTATCCAGATCCCGCTCTTGGTTATTGGCCGGAGAGTCGTCTCGGTCATGTCTGCGTGTCTCCCGAACCCGTAGGGTCTACACACTTAAGGTTCGGTGACGCTAGGGTTGTAGAGATATTAGTATGCGGTAACCCTAAAGTTGTTCAGAGTCCTGGATGAGATCCTGGACGTCACGAGGAGTTCCGGAATGGTCCGGAGGTGAAGAATTATATATAGGAAGTCCAGTTTCGGCCATCGGGAAAGTTTCGGGGGTCACCGGTATTATACCGGGACCACCGGAAGGGTCCCGGGGGTCCACCGTGTGGGGCCACCTATCCCGAAGGGCCCCAAGGGCTGAAGTGGGGAAGGGAACCAGCCCCTGGTGGGCTGGTGCGCCCCCCTTGGGCCTCCCCCTGCGCCTAGGGTTGGAAACCCTAGGGGTGGGGGGCGCCCCACTTGGCTTGGGGGGCAAGCCACCCCCCTTGGCCGCCGCCCCCCTTGAGATCCAATCTCTAGGGCCGGTGCCCCCCCTAGGGGCCCTATATATAGTGGGGGGAGGGAGGGCAGCCGCACCCTAGCCCCTGGCGCTTCCCTCTCCCTCCTGTGACACCTCTCCCTCTCGCTGAGCTTAGCGAAGCCCTGCCGAGATCGCCGTTGCTTCCACCACCATGCCGTCGTGCTGCTGGATCTCCATCAACCTCTCCTTCCCCCTTGCTGGATCAAGAAGGAGGAGACGTCTTCCCAACCGTACGTGTGTTGAACACGGAGGTGCCATCCATTCGGCGCTCAGTCATCGGTGATTTGGATCACGATGAGTACGACTCCATCAACCCCGTTCTCTTGAACGCTTCCGCTCGCGATCTACAAGGGTATGTAGATGCACTCCCCTTTCCCTCGTTGCTAGATAACTCCATAGATTGATCTTCATGATGCATAGAAAATTTTAAATTCTGCTACGTTCCCCAACAATGGCATCATGAGCTAGGTCTATGCGTAGTTTCTATGCACGAGTAGAACACAAAGCAGGTGTGGGCGTCGATATTGTCAATTTACTTGCCGTTACTAGTCTTATCTTGATTTGGCTGCATCGTGGGATGAAGCGGCCCGGACCGACCTTACACGTACGCTTACGTGAGACTGGTTCCACCGACTAACATGCACTAGTTGCATAAGGTGGCTAGCTGGTGTCTGTCTCTCCCACTTTAGTCGGATCGGATTCGATGAAAAGGGTCCTTATGAAGGGTAAATAGAAATTGGCATATCACGTTGTGGTTTTGGCGTAGGTAAGAAACGTTCTTGCTAAGAAACCTATAGCAGCCACGTAAAAAAACTTGCAACAACAATTAGAGAACGTCTAACTTGTTTTTGCAGCATGTGCCCTGTGATGTGATATGGCCAAAAGGATGTGATGAATGATATATGTGATGTATGAGATTGATCATGTTCTTGTAATAGGAATCACGACTTGCATGTCGATGAGTATGACAACTGGCAGGAGCCATGGGAGTTGTCTTAATTTATTTATGACCTGCGTGTCAACATATAACGTCATGTAATTACTTTACTTTATTGCTAAACTGTTAGCCATAGTAGTAGAAGTAATAGATGACGAGACAACTTCATGAAGACACGATGATGGAGATCATGGTGTCATGCCGGTGACGACGATGATCATGGCGCCCCAAAGATGGAGATCATAAGGAGCAAAATGATATTGGCCATATCATGTCACTATTTGATTGCATGTGATGTTTATCATGTTTTACATCTTATTTGCTTAGAACGACGGTAGCTTAAATAAGATGATCCCTCACATAATTTCAAGAAAGTGTTCCCCCTAACTGTGCACCATTGCGAAGGTTCGTTGTTTCGAAGCACCACGTGATGATCGAGTGTGATAGATTCTAACGTTCGAATACAACGGGTGTAAGCCAGATTTACACACGCAATACACTTAGGTTGACTTGACGAGCCTAGCATGTACAGACATGGCCTCGGAACACGGAAGACCGAAAGGTCGAGCATGAGTCGTATAGAAGATACGATCAACATGAAGATGTTCACCGATGTTGACTAGTCCGTCTCACGTGATGATCGGACACGGCCTAGTTGACTCGGATCATGTTTCACTTAGATGACTAGAGGGATGTCTATCTGAGTGGGAGTTCATTGAATAATTTGATTAGATGAACTTAATTATCATGAACTTAGTCTAAAATCTTTACAATATGTCTTGTAGATCAAATGGCCCACGCTAATGTTGCCCTCAACTTCAACGCGTTCCTAGAGAAAACCAAGCTGAAAGATGATGGCAGCAACTATACGGACTGGGTCCGGAACCTGAGGATCATCCTCATAGCTGCCAAGAAAGATTATGTCCTAGAAGCACCGCTAGGTGACGCACCCATCCCAGAGAACCAAGACGTTATGAACGCTTGGCAGTCACGTGCTGATGATTACTCCCTCGTTCAGTGCGGCATGCTTTACAGCTTAGAACCGGGGCTCCAAAAGCGTTTTGAGCAACACGGAGCATATGAGATGTTCGAAGAGCTGAAAATGGTTTTCCAAGCTCATGCCCGGGTCGAGAGATATGAAGTCTCCGACAAGTTCTTCAGTTGTAAGATGGAGGAAAATAGTTCTGTCAGTGAGCACATACTCAAAATGTCTGGGTTGCACAACCGCTTGACTCAGCTGGGAGTTAATCTCCCGGATGACGCGGTCATTGACAGAATCCTTCAGTCGCTTCCACCGAGCTACAAGAGCTTTGTGATGAACTTCAATATGCAGGGGATGGAAAAGACCATTCCTGAGGTATATTCAATGCTGAAATCAGCGGAGGTGGAGATCAAAAAGGAACATCAAGTGTTGATGGTGAATAAAACCACTAAGTTTAAGAAAGGCAAGGGTAAGAAGAACTTCAAGAAGGACGGCAAGGGGGTTGCCGCGCCCGGTAAGCAAGCTGCCGGGAAGAAGCCAAAGAATGGACCCAAGCCCGAGACTGAGTGTTTTTATTGCAAGGGAAGTGGTCACTGGAAGCGGAACTGCCCCAAATACTTAGCGGACAAGAAGGCCGGCAACACTAAAGGTATATGTGATATACATGTAATTGATGTGTACCTTACCAGTACTCGTAGTAGCTCCTGGGTATTTGATACCGGTGCGGTTGCTCACATTTGTAACTCAAAGCAGGAGCTGCGGAATAAGCGGAGACTGGCGAAGGACGAGGTGACGATGCGCGTCGGGAATGGTTCCAAGGTCGATGTGATCGCCGTCGGCACGCTACCTCTACATTTACCTACGGGATTAGTTTTAAACCTCAATAATTGTTATTTAGTGCCAGCTTTGAGCATGAACATTGTATCAGGATCTCGTTTAATTCGAGATGGCTACTCATTTAAATCCGAGAATAATGGTTGTTCTATTTATATGAGAGATATGTTTTATGGTCATGCCCCGCTGGTGAATGGTTTATTCTTAATGAATCTCGAGCGTAATGTTACACATATTCATAGTGTGAATACCAAAAGATGTAAGGTTGATAATGATAGTCCCACATACTTGTGGCACTGCCGCCTTGGTCACATAGGTGTCAAACGCATGAAGAAGCTCCATGCAGATGGACTTTTGGAGTCTCTTGATTACGAATCATTTGACACGTGCGAACCATGCCTCATGGGTAAAATGACCAAGACTCCGTTCTCAGGAACAATGGAGCGAGCAACCAACTTATTGGAAATCATACATACTGATGTGTGCGGTCCAATGAGTGTTGAGGCTCGCGGTGGCTATCGTTATGTTCTCACCCTCACTGATGACTTGAGTAGATATGGGTATGTCTACTTAATGAAACACAAGTCTGAGACCTTTGAAAAGTTCAAGGAATTTCAGAGTGAGGTTGAGAATCAACGTGACAGGAAAATCAAGTTCTTGCGATCAGATCATGGGGGAGAATACTTGAGTCACGAATTTGGCACGCACTTAAGGAAATGTGGAATAGTTTCACAACTCACGCCGCCTGGAACACCTCAGCGTAATGGTGTGTCCGAACGTCGTAATCGCACTCTATTGGATATGGTGCGATCTATGATGTCTCTTACCGATCTACCGCTGTCATTTTGGGGCTATGCTTTAGAGACTGCCGCATTCACTTTAAATAGGGCTCCGTCGAAATCCGTTGAGACGACACCGTATGAATTATGGTTTGGGAAGAAACCTAAGCTGTCGTTTCTAAAAGTTTGGGGATGCGATGCTTATGTCAAGAAACTTCAACCTGAAAAGCTCGAACCCAAGTCGGAAAAATGCGTCTTCATAGGATACCCTAAAGAAACTATTGGGTATACCTTCTACCTCAGATCCGAAGGCAAGATCTTTGTTGCCAAGAATGGATCCTTTCTAGAGAAAGAGTTTCTCTCGAAAGAAGTAAGTGGGAGGAAAGTAGAACTTGATGAAGTATTACCTCTTGAACCGGAAAGTGGCGCAACTCAGGAAAATGTTCCTGAGGTGCCTGCACCGACTAGAGAGGAAGTTAATGATGATGATCATGAAACTTCAGATCAAGTTGCTACTGAACTTCGTAGGTCCACAAGGACACGTTCCGCACCAGAGTGGTACGGCAACCCTGTCTTGGAAATCATGTTGTTAGACAACGGTGAACCTTCGAACTATGAGGAAGCGATGGCGGGCCCAGATTCCGACAAATGGCTAGAAGCCATGAAATCCGAGATAGGATCCATGTATGAAAACGAAGTATGGACTTTGACTGACTTGCCCGATGATCGGCGAGCCATAGAAAATAAATGGATCTTTAAAAAGAAGACAGACGCAGATGGTAATGTGACCATCTACAAGGCTCGACTCGTCGCTAAGGGTTATCGACAAGTTCAAGGGGTTGACTACGATGAGACTTTCTCACCCGTAGCGAAGCTGAAGTCCGTCCGAATCATGTTAGCAATTGCCGCATTCTATGATTATGAGATATGGCAAATGGACGTCAAAACGGCATTCCTTAACGGCTTTCTTAAGGAAGAATTGTATATGATGCAGCCGGAAGGTTTTGTCGATCCTAAGAATGCTAACAAGGTGTGCAAGCTCCAACGCTCAATCTATGGGCTGGTGCAAGCATCTCGGAGTTGGAACATTCGATTTGATGAGATGATCAAAGCGTTTGGGTTTACACAGACTTATGGAGAAGCCTGTGTTTACAAGAAAGTGAGTGGGAGCTCCGTAGCATTTCTCATATTATATGTGGATGACATACTGTTGATGGGAAATGATATAGAATTCTTGGAAAGCATAAAGGCCTACTTGAACAAGTGTTTTTCAATGAAGGACCTTGGAGAAGCTGCTTATATATTAGGCATCAAAATCTATAGAGATAGATCGAGACGCCTCATTGGTCTTTCACAAAGTACGTACCTTGACAAGATATTGAAGAAGTTCAATATGGATCAGTCCAAGAAGGGGTTCTTGCCTGTATTGCAAGGTATGCAATTGAGCACGGCTCAATGCCCGACCACGGCAGAAGATAGAGAAAAGATGAGTGTCGTCCCCTATGCCTCGGCCATAGGGTCTATTATGTATGCCATGCTGTGTACCAGACCTGATGTAAACCTTGCCGTAAGTTTGGTAGGAAGGTACCAAAGTAATCCCGGCATGGAACACTGGACAGCGGTCAAGAATATCCTGAAGTACCTGAAGAGGACTAAGGATATGTTTCTCGTTTATGGAGGTGACGAAGAGCTCGTCGTAAAGGGTTACGTCGATGCTAGCTTCGACACAGATCTGGATGACTCTAAGTCACAAACCGGATACGTGTATATTTTGAATGGTGGGGCAGTAAGCTGGTGCAGTTGCAAGCAAAGCGTTGTGGCGGGATCTACATGTGAAGCGGAGTACATGGCAGCCTCGGAGGCAGCACAAGAAGCAATCTGGGTGAAGGAGTTCATTACCGACCTAGGAGTCATTCCCAATGCGTCGGGCCCGATGACTCTCTTCTGTGACAACACTGGAGCTATTGCCCTTGCCAAGGAGCCCAGGTTTCACAGGAAGACCAGGCATATCAAGCGTCGCTTCAACTCCATTCGTGAAAGTGTTCAAAATGGAGACATAGATATTTGTAAAGTACATACGGACCTGAATGTAGCAGATCCGTTGACTAAACCTCTCCCTAGAGCAAAACATGATCAACACCAGAACTCTATGGGTGTTCGATTCATCACAATGTAACTAGATTATTGACTCTAGTGCAAGTGGGAGACTGTTGGAAATATGCCCTAGAGGCAATAATAAAATGGTTATTATTATATTTCCTTGTTCATGATAATTGTCTATTGTTCATGCTATAATTGTGTTATCCGGAAATCGTAATACATGTGTGAATACATAGACCACAACACGTCCCTAGTGAGCCTCTAGTTGACTAGCTCGTTGATCAAAAGATAGTCATGGTTTCCTGACTATGGACATTAGATGTCATTGATAACGGGATCACATCATTAGGAGAATGATGTGATGGACAAGACCCAATCCTAAGCATAGCTCAAAGATCGTGTAGTTCGTTTGCTAGAGCTTTTCCAAATGTCAAGTATCATTTCCTTAGACCATGAGATTGTGCAACTCCCGGATACCGTAGGAGTGCTTTGGGTGTGCCAAACGTCACAACGTAACTGGGTGACTATAAAGGTGCACTACGGGTATCTCCGAAAGTGTCTGTTGGGTTGGCACGAATCGAGACTGGGATTTGTCACTCCGTATGATGGAGAGGTATCTCTGGGCCCACTCGGTAATGCATCATCATAATGAGCTCAATGTGACCAAGTGGTTGATCACGGGATCATGCATTATGGTACGAGTAAAGTGACTTGCCGGTAACGATATTGAACGAGGTATTGGGATACCGACGATCGAGTCTCGGGCGAGTAACGTACCGATTGACAAAGGGAATTGTATACGGGATTGATTGAATCCTCGACATCGTGGTTCATCCGATGAGATCATCGAGGAGCATGTGGGAGCCAACATGGGTATCCAGATCCCACTATTGGTTATTGGCCGGAGAGTCGTCTCGGAAATGTCTGCGTGTCTCCCGAACCCGTAGGGTCTACACACTTAAGGTTCGGTGACTCTAGGGTTGTAGAGATATTAGTATGCGGTAACCCGAAAGTTGTTCAGAGTCCCGGATGAGATCCCGGACGTCACGAGGAGTTCCGGAATGGTCCGGAGGTGAAGAATTATATATAGGAGGTCCAGTTTTGGCCATCGGGAAAGTTTCAGGGGTCACCGGTATTGTACCGGGACCACCGGAAGGGTCCCAGGGGTCCACCGGGTGGGGCCACCTATCCCGGAGGGCCCCATGGCTGAAGTGGTGAAGGGAACCAGCCCCTGGTGGGTTGGTGCGCCCCCCTTGGGCCTCCCCCTGTGCCTAGGGTTGGAAACCCTAGGGGTGGGGGCGCCTGGCCGCCGCCCCCCTTGAGATCCAATCTCTAGGGCCGGCGCCCCCCCTAGGGGCCCTATATATAGTGGGGGAGGGAGGGCAGCCGCACCCTAGCCCCTGGCGCTTCCTCTCCCCTCCCGTGACACCTCTCCCTCTCTGAGCTCGGCGAAGCCCTGCCGAGATCGCCGTTGCTTCCACCACCACGCCGTCGTGCTGCTGGATCTCCATCAACCTCTCCTTCCCCCTTGCTGGATCAAGAAGGAGGAGACGTCTTCCCAACCGTACGTGTGCTGAACGCGGAGGTGCCGTCCGTTCGGCGCTCGGTCATCGGTGATTTGGATCATGACGAGTACGACTCCATCAACCCCATTCTCTTGAACGCTTCCGCTCGCGATCTACAAGGGTATGTAGATGCACTCCCCTTTCCCTCGTTGCTAGATAACTGCATAGATTGATCTTGGTGATGCATAGAAAATTTTAAATTCTGCTATGTTCCCCAACAATGTCTCCAACGTATCTATAATTTATGAAGTATTCATGCCATGTTTACAACAATTTTATATCATTTTGGTGCATGTTTATATGGTTTAAAAGGAACTAGCCCGGACGGACGGTGTTTTCGGCGGAACAACCGTGGTGCTTTATTATAGAAATAAAAGTTCTTGGATTGGGCTGAAAATTTAGGGTGATTTTTATGGACAAAAAGAGACCTTGAAGCTTCATGGAAGGACCAGAAGACCCACGAGGACACGACAAGATCACAGGGCGCATCTCCCCCCTAGGGAGGGGAGACCAAGCTTGTCGGTCCCTCGTGGGCCTCTAACATGACCAGACGCCAAAAAATACTATACATGTAGAAAACCCCAAAAAGAAACCTATAACTTCCATGCCGCCACCGCAAAGCCTCTGTACCAAAGAGACATCATCTGGAGGCCTTGTTTGGCACCCTGCCATAGGGGGAAATAATCACCGATGGCCATCTTCATCATCACGGTGTTCTCCATGACAAGATGGGAGTAGTTCACCCTCGGGGCTGAGGGTATGTACAGTAACTATGTGCTTGATCTCTCTCTCTCTCTCTCGTGTTCTTGATCTGGCATGATCTTGATGTAACTGTTGGGGAACATAGTAATTCAAAATTTTCCTACGATCATGCAAGATCTAACTAGGAGATGCATAGCAACGAGAGGGGAGAGTGTGTCCACGTACCCTCGTAGATCGAAAGCGGAAGCTTTATGTTAACGTGGTTGATGTAGTCGTACTCTTCGCGATACAATCACGATCCAACCGATCAAGTACCGAACGCACGACACCTCCGAGTTCTGCACACGTTCAGCGCGATGACGTCCCTCGAGTTCGTGATCTAGTAGAGGTTCGGGGATGTAGATGAGTTCCGTCAGCATGATGGCGTGATGACGGTGTTGATGATGTGATCCCTGCAGGGCTTCGCCTAAGCACTACGATAATATGATCTGAGGTGTAATCTGTGGAGGAGGGCACCGCACACGGCTAAGACAATTGATCTTGTGTGTTCTAGGGTGCCCCTGCCTCCGTATATAAAGGAGGAGAGGGGGAGGATGGCCGGCCCTGTAGGGCGTGCCAAGAGAGAGGAGTCCTACTAGGACTCGGATTCCACTTGGTGGAAGGGGGAAGAAGGAAGGGAGAGGGAGAGGGAGAGGGAGAGGGAAAGGGGGCGCGGCCCCTTCCCCTAGTCCAATTCGGACTACCAGGGGGCGGCCAGCCCCTTGCGGCCTTCCTCTCTCTCCACTAAGGCCCATTAGTTCCCCTAGGGAGTTCCGATAACCCTCCGGCACTCTGATAGTTACCCATTACCTCCCGGAACTCATTCGGTGTCCGAATAACATCATCCAATATATCGTTCTTTTTGTCTCGACCATTTATAGACTCCTCGTCATGTCTGTGATCTCATCTAGGACTCCGAACAACATCCGGTCATCAAACTACATAACTCATATAATACAAAATCGTTATCGAACATTAAGCGTGCGGGCCCTACGGGTTCGAGAACTATGTAGACATGTTCGAGACATCTCTCTGGCCAATAACCAATAGCAGAACCTGGATGCTCATATTGGCTCCTACATATTCTACGAAGATCTTTATCGATCAAACCGCATAACAACATACGTTATTCCCTTGGTCATCGGTATGTTACTTGCCCAAGATTCGATCATCGGTATCCTTATACCTAGTTCAATCTCGTTACCAGCAAGTATCTTTACTCATTCCATAATGCAACATCTCGCAACTAACTCATTATTCACATTGTTGGCAAGGCTCATAGTGATGTGCATTACCGAGAGGGCCCAGAGATACCTCTCCGATACACGAAGTGATAAATCCTAATCTTGATCTAAGCCAACTCAACAAACAGCATCGTAGACACCTGTAGAGCATCTTTATAATCACCCAGTTATGTTGTGACGTTTGATAGCACACGAAGTGTTCCTCCGGTATTCAAGAGTTGCATAATCTCATAGTTACAGGAATATGTATAAGTCATGAAGAAAGCAATAGCAATAAAACTAAACGATCATAATGCTAAGCTAACGGATGGGTCTTGTCCATCACATCATTCTCTAATGATGTGATCCCGTTCATCAAATGACAACACATGTCTATGGTTAGGAAACTTTACCATCTTTGATTAACGAGCTAGTCAAGTAGAGGCATACTAGGGACACTCTGTTTATCTATGCATTCACACATGTACTAAGTTTCTGGTTAATACAATTCTAGCATGAATAATAAACATTTATCATGATATAAGAAAATATAAACAACAACTTTATTATTGCCACTAGGGCATATTTCCTTCAGTCTCCCACTTGCACTAGAGTCAACAATCTAGACTACATAGTAATGATTCTAACACCCATGTAGTCTTGGTGCTGATCATGTTTTGCTTGTGAGAGAGGCTTAGTCAACGGGTCTACAACATTCAGATCCATATGTATGTTGCAAATCTCTATGTCTCCCTCCTTGACTTGATCGTGGATAGAACTGAAGCATCTCTTGATGTGTTTGGTTCTCTTGTGAAATCTGGATTCCTTCGCAAAGGCAATTGCTCCAGTATTGTCACAAAAGATTTTCATTGGACCCGATGCACTAGGTATTACACCTAGATCGGATATGAACCCTTCATCCAGACTCCTTCATTTGCTGCTTCTGAAGCAGCTATGTACTCCTCTTCATACGTAGATCCTGCCATGATGCTCTTCTTGGAACTGCACCAACTGACATCTCCACGATCTGGTTTGTGACTTAGAGTCATCCGGAGCAGTGTCAAAGCTTGCATCGACGTAACCATTTATGACGAGCTCTTTGTCACCTCCATAAACAAGAAACATATCCTTAGTCCTTTTGAAGTATTTTAGGATGTTCTTGACCGCTATCCAGTGATCCGCTCCTGGATTACGTTGGTACCTCCCTGCTAAACTTATAGCAAGGCACACATCAGGTCTGGTACACAGCATTGCATACATGATAGAACCTATGGCTGAGGCATAGGGAATGACTTTCATTTTCTCTCTATCTTCTGCAGTGGTCGGGCATTGAGTCTGACTCAACTTCACACCTTGAAACACATGCAAGAACCCTTTCTTTGACTGATCCATTTTGAACTTCTTCAAAACTTTATCAAGGTATGTGCTTTATGAATGTCCAATTAAGCATCTTTATTTATCTCTATAGATCTTGATTCCCAATATATAAGCAGCTTCACCAAGGTCTTTCATTGAAAAATTCTTATTCAAGTATCCTGTTATGCTATCCAGAAATTCTGTATTATTTCCAATCAACAATATGTCATCCACATATAATATTAGAAATGCTACAGAGCTCCCACTCACTTCCTTCATTTTGACGTCTTTCTCCCAGCGCCTCCACATCCTAATTGCGCTTGGGTCACGGCGGTGAGATGAAGTGCCTCCTTTCAGGTGAGATCTATAGCACCACAGGTGGCGGTGGCGGTGAAGTGCCTCCCCCATAAGCGGCGTTCGCTAATAGAGTTTTTGCTTTATACTTCGATTGTGTGATGAATTTGTTGCGGAACGCAGTATTTCAAAAAATTTCCTATGATCACGCAAGATCTATCTAGGAGATTCATAGCAACGAGAGGGGAGAGTGTGTCTACATACCCTCGTAGACCGAAAGCGGAAGGTTTAGTAACGCGGTTGATGTAGTCAAACGTCTTCGCGATCCAACTGATCAAGTATCGAACGCACGACACCTCCGCGAGCTGCACACGTTCAGCTCGGCGACATCCCTCGTACTCTTGATCCAGCTGAGGCCGAGGGTGAGTTCCGTCAGCACGACGGCGTGTCGATGGTGATGATGAAGTTACTGACGCAGGGCTTTGCCTAAGCACTACGACAATATGAACGAGGTGGAAAACTGTGGAGGGGGGCACTGCACACAGCTAAAGAACAACTTGTGTGTCTATGGGGTGCCCCTCCCCCGTATATAAAGGAGGGGAGGAGGAGGAGGTCTGGCAGAAGGGGCGCGCCCAAAGGGGGGAATCCTACTCCTAGTAGGAGTAGGCTTCCCCCTTTCCTAGTCCTAATAGGAGAAGAAGGAAGGAGAGGAAGAAGAGAAGGAAAGGGGGGCGGCCCCTAGCCCTAGTCCAATTTGGTTTGACGCCCCCTAGCCCAAACCGAGAGGGCCCAGAGATGTGCATTACCAAGAGGGCCCAGAGATACCTCTCCGACAATCGGAGTGACAAATCCTAATCTCGATCAATGCCAACTCAACAAACACCATCAGTGTAGAGCATCTTTATAATCACCCAGTTACGTTGTGGCGTTTGATAGCACACTAAGTGTTCCTCCGGTATTCGGGAGTTGCATAATCTCATAGCCATAGGAACATGTATAAGTCATGAAGAAAGCCATAGCAATAAACTAAAAGATCATAGTGCTAAGCTAACGGATGGGTCTAGTCCATCACATCATTCTCTAATGCTGTGATCCCGTTCATCAAATGACAACACATTTCCATGGCTAGGAAATTTAACCATCTTTGATTAACGAGCTAGTCAAGTAGAGGCATACTAGGGACACTCTGTTTGTCTATGTATTCACACATGTACTAAGTTTCCGGTTATGTAATTCTAGCATGAATAATAAACATTTATCATGATATAAGGACATATAAATAACAACTTTATTATTGCCTCTAGGGCATATTTCCTTCAGTCTCCCACTTGCACTAGAGTCAATAATCTAGATTGCACATTAATGATTCTAACACCCATGGAGTCTTGGTGCTGATCATGTTTTGCTCGTGAGAGAGGCTTAGTCAACGGGTCTGCAACATTCAGATATGTATGTATCTTGCAAATCTCTATGTCTCCCTCCTTGACTTGATCGCGGATGGAATTGAAGCGTCTTTTGATGCCTTGGTTCTCTTGTGAAATATGGGTTCCTTTGCCAAGGCAATTGCACCAGTATTGTCACAAGAGATTTTCATTGGACCCGGTGCACTAGGTATTACACCTAGATCGGATATGAACTTCTTCATCTAGACTCCTTCATTTGCTCCTTTCGAAGCAGCTATGTATTCCGCTTCACACGTAGATCCCGCCACGACGCTCTGCTTAGAACTGCACCAACTGACAGCTCCACCATTCAATAAAAATACGTATCTGGTTTGTGACTTAGAATCATCCGGATTAGTGTCAAAGCTTGCATCAACGTAACCGTTTACGACGAGCTCTTTGTAACCTCCATAAATGAGAAACATATCCTTAGTCTTTTTCAGGTATCTCAGGATGTTCTTGACCGCTGTCCAGTGATCCACTCCTAGATTACTTTGGTACCTCCCTGTTAAACTAATAGCAAGGCACACATCAGGTCTGGTACACGACAATGCATACATGATAGAACCTATGGCTGAGGCATAGGGAATGACTTTCATTTTCTATCTATCTTCTGCAGTGGTCGGGCATTGAGTCTGACTCAACTTCACACCTTGTAACATAGGCAAGAGCCCTTTCTTTGCTTGATCCATTTTGAGCTTCTTCAAAACTTTATCAAGGTAGGTTCTTTGTGAAAGTCCAATTAAGCGCCTTGATCTATCTCTATAGATCTTGATGCCCAATATATAAGCAGCTTCACCGAGGTCTTTCATTAAAAAATTCTTATTCAAGTATCCTTTTATGCTATTCAGGAATTCAGTATCATTTCTGATCAACAATATGTCATCCACATATAATATCAAAAATGCTACAGAGCTCCCACTCACTTTCTTGTAAATACAGGCTTCTCCAGAAGTCTGTATAAAACCATATGCTTTGATCACACTGTCTAAGCGTATATTACAACTCCGAGAGGCTTGCACCAGTCCATAAATGGATTGCTGGAGCTTGCACACTTTGTTAGCACCTTTAGGATCGACAAAACCTTCTGGTTGCATCATATACAACTCTTCTTTAAGATATCCATTAAGGAATGTAGTTTTGACATCCATTTGCTAAATTTCATAATCATAAAATGCGGCAATTGCTAACATGATTTGGACAGACTTAAGCATCACTAGCGGTGAGAAGGTCTCATCGTAGTCAACTCCTTGAACTTGTCGAAAACCTTTCGCAACAAGTCGAGCTTTGTAGACAGTAACTTTATCGTCAACGTCAGTCTTCTTCTTGAAGATCCATTTATTCTCTATGGCTTGCCGATCATCGGGCAAGTCAACCAAAGTCCACAATTTGTTCTCATACATGGATACCATCTCATATTTCATGGCTTCAAGCCATTTCGCGGAATCTGGGCTCATCATCGCTTCCTCATAGTTTGTTGGTTCGTAATGGTCAAGTAACATGACTTCCAGAACAAGATTACCGTACCAATCTAGTGCGTATCGTACTCTGGTTGACCTACGAGGTTTGGTAGTAACTTGATCAGAAGTTTCATGATCATCATCATTAGCTTCCTCACTTATTGGTGTAGGAATCACTGGAACTGATTTCTGTGAGGAACTACTTTCCAATAAGGGAGAAGGTACAATTACCTCATCAAGTTCTACTTTCCTCCCACTCACTTCTTCTGAGAGAAACTCCTTCTCTAGAAAGGATCCATTCTTAGCAACGAATATCTTGCCTTCGGATCTATGATAGAAGATGTACCCAACAGTCTCCTTTGGGTATCCTATGAAGACACATTTCTCCAATTTGGGTTCGAGCTTATCAGGTTGAAGCTTTTTCACATAAGCATCGCAGCCCCAACCTTTAAGAAACGATAGCTTAGGTTTCTTTCCAAACCATAGTTCATATGGTGTCATCTCAACGGATTTAGATGGTGCCCTATTTAATGTGAATGCATCCGTCTCTAAAGCATAACCCCAAAACGATAGAAGTAAATCAGTAAGAGACATCATAGATCGCACCATATCTAATAAAGTACGATTACGACGTTCGGACACACCATTATGCTATGGTGTTCCAGGTGGCGTGAGTTGCGAAACTATTCCACATTGTTTCAAGTGAAGACCAAACTCATAACTCAAATATTCACCTCCACGATCACACTATAGAAACTTCATTTTCTTGTGACGATGATTTTCCACTTCACTCTGAAATTCTTTGAACTTTTCAAATGTTTCGGACTTATGTTTCATTAAGTAGATATACCCATAGCTACTCAAATCATGTGTGAAGGTCAGGAAATAACGATACCCGCTGCAAACCTCAACACTCAACGGACTGCCTACATTAGTATGTATTATTTCCAATAAGTCAGTTGCTCGCTCCATTGTTCTAGAGAACGGAGTCTTAGTCATCTTGCCCATGAGGCATGGTTCGCAAGCATCAAGTGATTCATTAAGTGATTCCAAAAGCCCATCAGCACGGAGTATCTTCATGCGTTTTACACCAATATGACCTAAACGGCAGTGCCACAAATAAGTTGCACTATCATTATTAACCTTGCATCTTTTGGCTTCAATATTATGAATATGTGTATCACTACAATCTAGATTCAAAAAAATAGACCACTCATTAAGGGTGCATGACCATAAAAGATATTACTCATATAAATAGAACAACCATTATTCTTTGATTTAAATGAATAACCGTCTCACATAAAACAAGATCCAGATATAATGTTCATGCTCAACGCTGGCACCAAATAACAATTATTTAGGTCTAAAACTAATCCTGACAGTAGATGTAGAGGTAGCATGCCGACGGTGATCACATCGACTTTGGAACCATTTCCAACGCGCATCGTCACCTCGTCCTTAGGAAATCTTTGTTTAATACGTAGCCCCTGTTTCGAGTTGCAAATATGAGCAACAGAACCAGTATCAAATACCCAGGCGCTACTACGAGCATTACTAAGGTGCACATCAATAACATGTATATCAAATATACCTTTCACTTTGCCATCCTTCTTATCCGCCAAATACTTGGGGCAATCCTCTTCCAGTGATCAGTCCTTTTGCAGTAGAAGCACTCAGTCTCAAGCTTTGGTCCAGACTTGGGTTTCTTCCCTTGTGCAGCAACTGGCTTGCTGTTCTTTTTGAAGTTCCCCTTCCCTTTGCCCATTTTATTGAAACTAGTGGTCTTGTTAACCATCAACACTAGATGCTCCTTCTTGATTTCTACCTCCGCAGCCTTTAGTATCGAGAAGAGCTCAGGAATTGTCTTTCCCAACCCTTGCATATTATAGTTCATCATGAAGCCTTTGTAGCTTGGTGGCAGTGATTGAAGAACTCTATCAATGACACTATCATCAGGAATATTAACTTCCACCCGAGTCAAGTGGTTGTGGTACCCAGACATTCTGAGTATGTGTTCACTGACAGAACTATTCTCCTCAATTTTACAGCTATAGAACTTATTTGAGACTTCATATCTCTCAATTCGGGCATTTGCTTGAAATATTAACTTCAACTCCTGGAACATATCATATGCTCCATGACGTTCAAAATTTCTTTGAAGTCCTGATTCTAAGCCGTAATGCATGGCACACTGAACTATTGAGTAGTCATCAGCTTTGCTCTGCCAGATGTTCATAACATCCAGAGTTGCTCCTGCAGTGGGTCTTGCACCTAGCAGTGCTTCCAGGATGTAATTCTTCTGTGCAGCAATGAGGATAATCCTCAAGTTACAGACCCAGTTTGTGTAGTTGCTACCATCATCTTTCTACTTAGCTTTCTCTAGGAACACATTAAAATTCAAAGGAACGGCATCACGGGCCATTGATATACAACAACATAGACATGCAAATACTATCAGGTACTAAGTTCATGATAAATTAAAGTTCAATTAATCATATTACTTAAGAACTCCCACTTAGATAGACATCCCTCTAGTCATCTAAATGATCACGTGATCCATATCAACTAAACCATGTCCGATCATCACGTGATATGGAGTAGTTTTCAATGGTGAACATCACTATGTTGATCATATCTACTATATGATTTACGTTCGACCTTTCGGTCTCAGTGTTCCGAGGCCATATCTGCATATGCTAGGCTCGTCAAGTTTAACCCGAGTATTATGCAACTGCAAAACTGGCTTGCACCCATTGTATGTGAACGTAGAGCTTATCACAGCCGATCATCACATGGTGTTCCGGCACGATGAACTGTAGCAACGATGCATACTCAGGGAGAACACTTGTACCTTGAAATTTAGTGAGGGATCATCTTATAATGCTACCATCAAACTAAGCAAAATAAGATGCATAAAGGATAAACATCACATGATATGGCCATCATCATCTTGTGCCTTTGATCTCCATCTCCAAAGCACCATCATGATCTCCATTGTCACCGGCTTGACACCTTGATCTCCGTCGTAGCATCGTTGTCGTCTCGCCAACTATTGCTTCTACGACTATCGCTACCACTTAGTGATAAAGTAAAGCAATTACATGGCGATTGCATTTCATACAATAAAGCAACAACCATAAGGCTCCTGCCAGTTGCCGATAACTTCTACAAAACATGATCATCTCATACAACAATTTATATGTCATCACGTCTTGACCATATCACATCACAACATGCCCTGCAAAAACAAGAAAACATCCTCTACTTTGTTGTTGCATGTTTTACGTGGCTGCTACGGGCTTCTAGCAAGAACCGTTCTTACGTACACATCAAAACCACAACGATTTTTTGTCAAGTGTGATGTTTTAACCTTCAACAAGGACCGGCTGTAGTCAAACTCGATTCAACTAAAGTTGGAGAAACAGACACCCGCCAGCCACCTGTGTGCGAAGCACATCTGTAGAACCAGTCTCATGAACGCGGTCATGTAATGTCGGTCCAGGCCGCTTCATTCAACAATACCGCCGAATCAAAGTAAGATGTTGGTGGTAAGCACTATGACTATTATCGCCCACAACTCTTTGTGTTCTACTCGTGCATATAACATCTACGCATAGACCTGGCTCGGATGCCACTGTTGGGGAATGTAGTAGTTCAAAATTTTCCTACGATCACGCAAGCTCTAACTAGGAGATGCATAGCAATGAGAGGGGAGAGTGTGTCAACGTACCCTCATAGACCAAAAGCGGAAGCGTTATGTTAACACAGTTGATGTAGTCGTACTCTTCGCGATCCAATCACGATCCAACCGATCAAGTACGGAATGCACGACACCTCCGAGTTCTGCACATGTTCAGCGCGATGACATCCCTCGAGCTCTTGATCCGGCAGAGGTTCGGGGATGTAAATGAGTCCCGTCAGCATGACGGCGTGATGACAGTTTTGATGATGTGATCCGCGCAGGGCTTCGCCTAAGCACTACGCCAATATGGTCTGAGGTGTAATATATGGAGGGGGGCACCGCACACGGCTAAGACAATTGATCTTGTGTGTTCTAGGGTGCCCCCTGCCTCCGTATATAAAGGAGGAGAGGGGGAGTCCTAGTAGCATTCCACTTTGTGGAAGGGGGAAGAAGGAAGGGAGAGGGAGAGGGGGAGGGAGAGGGGGGCGTCGCCCCCTTCCCCTTGTCCAATTAGGACTGTCGAGGGGGGGGGGGCAACCCCTTGTGGCCCTCCTCTCTCTCCACTAAGGCCCATGAAGGCCCATTAGTTCCCCCGGGGGGTTCCGATAACCCTCCGACACTCCGATAGTTACCCGGTACCTCTCAGAAGTCATCCAGTGTCCGAATAACATTGTCCAGTATATCATTCTTTATGTCTTGACCATTTTGGGACTCCTCATCATGTCCGTGATCTCATCCGGGACTTCGAACAACATTCGGTCATCAAAACACATAACTCATATAATACAAAATCGTCATCGAACGTTAAGCATGCGGACCCTACGGGTTCGAGAACTATGTAGACATGACCGAGACATCTCTCCGGCCACTAACCAATAGCGGAAACTGGATGCTAATATTGGCTCCTACATATTCTATGAAGAACTTTATCGGTCAAACCGCATAACAACATACGTTATTCCCTTTGTCATTGGTATGTTACTTTCCCAAGATTCGAGCGTCGGTATCCTTATACCTAGTTCGATCTCGTTACTGGCAAGTCTCTTTACTCGTTCCGTAATGCAATATCCTGCAACTAACTCATTAGTTACACTAGTCATCAACCCGTGCTTCCGCACGGGCTAGTCATTTAAAAAATATAATAAAAGAATTTTTTGGTTAAATGGTATATTGTGTTTGCACTATTTATTTTATATGTTAAGTATAGCATTTAAAAAATGGGACTCCCTTTTGCAATACTACTTAAAAGACATGCAAATATAGTTTTTGTCATAACTTGTGGAGCAAAAACAAAACATGTTCATCTGTTATGTTTGTGTTGTATCATGTGTCTGACTCTAGACTGTTGTTTGATAAGTAATTTAGACTTAGTCAAATATAATTTTCATCCTCAGTCATATATTATAGTAAACATCATTTTTAATTTTGTAACTACCTCTGAATTTGAAATATGATCAAAAATCCAAATGTTAATAGCATATCAATCTGCTAACATGTTGTATTTTTAAAAGATCCTTTTTCAAAAGCTGTTACAAAATGACTTCCAGAGTTTTACCATAACTTGGTTTCAACTGGATATGCTCTTCAGATCTAGTTGAACACGTGGATGTATGTTACTACTGTAACACATGAATAGTTCCTCGAACGACATATGCAAATACACTTATATGTATATGAGACGACATACATAATGATTACACACATCCGCTAATTATAGAACACTTTGTGAGAACAAATCTCTATGGACATCCAAGAACGACTCACGGCAGGGAGTGAGAGCATTGTTCAGTCATGTGCCGGCAGTTGATTTTGAAAACTCAAATGCAACATTACAGCACAAAAATATTAGTCTGCATGTTGCTAAAATGATGGTTACCTTTAGCTCCAATTGGCTTCTAATTTCTGAATGCTGAAAATGCATATGCCAGAGACATAGAGGAGTACCAACTTTGGTTTGGAATGCCGAGAGAAGACATTGCTTACGGAGGCTGATTGATTTGTTATCTGCCATGATATCATTCTGCCAGTACTAAATGATAGTGGAATGGTCATCCTTCTATAGAATGTGGTGTAGTAATTGAGCCCCATGTAGTCTAGCAACCCCTTCAGCAGACTAACCTCTTTAGTTGTGAACCTCGGCAGCCTTCCTCCGACCGTCGATCTCATCAACGCTAGGTAATTGCTGAAGAAGGGATCTGTCATCCCAAAACTTGTTCATACTTATATATTCGTTTTAGGCAACATAATTTTTAATGTTCCAGTAGAGCAAAACTTGCGCTGAATTATTCTCAACAGTGGAAGGTCAAACTGGAGATTTGTTGGCATGCTATGGGTGCTATATATTAATAGTGAAACAGACGTATCATATTAACTTAAATGATATACCAAATTGGAGTCAAAAAATAAAGTTGTTTTTACCTGAAGAAGTACCGGTTCGTCTATTGTCAGTTCTCGAGTCTTCAGCTGCAGAAATACTAATCTAGCAGCAAGAATTATTGTCCTTGATTCCTCAAGGTCATTAGCAATCATAAATATCAGGAGTAGTTTTGTTGATAATTGTACATCAGTATCACAAACAAAGCTAAAGTTAATATTCGGTTCAAGGAATAAATAGTACACATTCCTTTCCATTTTCCTTCTAAAAATCAAGAACTTTAGAAGAAGCAAACTGTTTTTCATTTATGTCCTAACTACTAAGAGTAGACTTGTAGGTTCAATTCTTAGTGCTTGAACTCTTAAGTCGGCTCAGATGGTTTCTTGTAGTACAATTGTATTACAAATTTACAATATATGTGGTAGAGAAATTGGGAATGCAGAGTTCTGTCATTTATGTCCTGAGTACCAATAGTAAACTTGTGTATTCAATTATTAGTTCTTGAACCCTAGGATTAACCTATTCTTATGTAAAGCTCTTTAGCTCAGATGTTTTCTTATAGTACAGTACATGTTGTGATAGAAGAACTGGGAAAGCAGGGTTAACGGTTTGCTAGATCAACAATACACTGAACAGTTGGACATTGCAAGAAGAGCTACGAAATCTCTGCGAGAAGAAATCATAAACATGAAAATATTTGTCATCACTAACAACCCTTATGAACACATGTTTCTTAGGTATGCCTGTGTGACCTGCACCACCAGTTTACACCCCTAAATGTCAGCTGTATCTGCATGTATTAGTTCTTGTTACAAAAAGGCAGTGTTGTCTCGCTTAGGAGTTGGCAAAATTGTTTGATTCATATTTGAGGGGCTTTCAGAAAATAAAAATGTCAGTACCTCAGACTGAGAATAGGGGAATTAAAGTGTGCAGATGTGATAGAGTCGTTATAAAAAATGCCTTAAGGCATCTGTGTGAAATAGAATTTGAATCTATTGTTCAAAGGTACATTGATTGATTGAGAGAGGCGTAGTACTCTATTTTTCATGCAATGTATATTTGAAACTCGAATATATTTCTATTACATTTCGTCAGAGCAGTATCCTAGTTTTCCAGGAAAAATATAAACATGAAACTTAGCTAATAATGATTTCCATATCCTTAAGCTGTGAGGACATGTGGCCAAAATCATTGAGTAACATTTAAGGCGCACCTCGAAGATACTGAGTTATGTATCATAGAACCACATCTAGAAAGGATTAAAAACAAACAATAGGGTGTTGTATCATTTTTTATTGAGAATTAAGATAAGAACTTATGAAGAATATAACTGCCATCAGCAATAATGAAGGGTATTTAAGACGGCTATATCTGATACCCTGAAAGTTGCTGATTCAGCAGGCTGTCTCCTCATTTACCAAATCTAAAAGTCTTTATCTTAAGAACACGTGAGGTAAGATTAGTTTTGCATAGCAGAATGGACGCAACTGCTGTATGGAGGTAGAAATAACTGACTTGAAATTCACTTACCAAGAGTAACTTATAAGAGAATATGCATACCATGATTATCTTGCCAGTTGATTGATCAACCTAGTAATTATTCTGAGGGTGACCCCTCCATTACAGCTGACGCTTCAGAAAGTTAACATTTTTTCAACTAAAGTGCATTGCCTAACAACAGGAGATAAAGAGGAGAAGAGTAATTGCATAATGATTAAAACTAGGAATAGATAAGATGCGTACTCTGGAGTCTGAGGAATATACCACCTGCATGAGAACATGGGTTAATCACTTAATCTTGTCCTGCCGCTTGTTGGGCAGGCGTGCTTGCCACACTGATCAAGCTTTCATGGCCTAGATTTGACGCCTCCCTGTCATCCACTGTAGCGAGAGGACATCAGCTCCTTCATCTTCCTCCCAACCATCCTTACTCTTATTGTGTCTGCATTTGTGAATGATGAGTGATAGGTTTGTAGGAGCAGGAGAGAGCGGCAGGGGAATCAACAGCCACCACAGATCTACACAAAAGTGTCGTTATCCATCAGTACACCACTCTTCTGCTACACGCATCATCATGAGATAGTTTTAGCTCATCTACAAGAAAAAAAATTGGATGATAGTTGTGTGGTCAGTCAGAAGATGAAAGCCGAGGAGACTCTAGGTTGGAGACAATGGAATTAGTGAGTCCCAGAGCTAATGGATCAGATTGTACCTGTTTCTAGATAAATTACACTATTACAGTACGGAGTAAACATTGTACCTTAGGACAACATGGAGAGGAGACGCAACGCTACCAAGATGAGGAAGAGGATCGCTGGATCATGTACTCGTTGGGTCTTTGGAACCCTACCGAGAGACGATTTTTCAATTTTCCAAATATGCAGCTTCTCAAACCGGAGGCTGGAGGTGACTCTCTCGGTGGAGAAGCCCTGTTGGGGATATTGCCACTAGGCGTAAACTGGCCTATTTGGGCCGGGTTAACTTCATAGTGGTATAAGCAGGTGAAGGCCCAAGGCCTATAGTCGGTTTAGAATCTGTAGCCGTAAACCGACCTGATGTATAACTTGTATTGTAAGTTAGGAATAGAGAGATACCAACCGGGATACGAATATGAACCGGTTGGGACTCTATGGACCGACGGGCGTCACCCGTGTATATAAGGGGACGACCCGGCGGCGGTTCAGGGGAGACAACGACAACAACTCGAGTCTAGGCGAAGCTTGTTTGCTGCCTAGCCATCGAGACCACATCAATTCCATCACAACTAGACGTAGGCTTTTACCTTCATCGAAGGGGCCGAACTAGTATAAACCCCTCGTGTCTTTGTGTCCGCTTTAACCCCTTCAAGTAAACTCGTAGCGATGGCTCCACGACTAAGTCCTTTCGCTAGGACATCTGCCGTGACAAATCCACGACAGTTGGCGCCCACCGTGGGGCTATCGCGCGATGGTTTGACGATCTTGGAGGGCAACCTCAAAGGACTCGAAGGCTATGCTGTGGGCCAGATGACCAAGAGTCGTCGTGGCAAGATCTACATCGACGATGCAGGATGGGGTCCCGAGGCCGATTTGATTGAGTACGGGTACCGGGTCCCCTTCGGCGGCATACACATTTTCATTGGCAAGATCGGTGAGCCTGGGCCTGAGCCGGACATCTGCACCGACCTCATCGAGACGGCTCAGCGTGCGAGATCTACCTGGGCTAAGCCGGCCGTGAAGCGTGTCTTCGTTGGAGTCGTCCACGAAGGAGAGCGTGAGGACGAATCAGAACACGGTAGCGAGACCGTCGTCTATTCCGATGACGAGTCCTCGACCGGAGAGACCGAATCGCTGTACCAGTTGCAAGACGACCAGATTAGGGGCTGTTCCGATGGCGACAGTATTCCGGACCCCCCGGGCCAGGTCAACCGGGTTGGAATATTCATGGCCGGCACACAGGCGGCGAATCACTCTTCGACCGCCGCAGCAATGCTCTCCGGATCAGCAGCGGCAGCAGCAGGGTCAGGAGGCCTTGTGCGCCCGCCGGTTCAAGTTCTATCTGATCTGTTTGATGCACTAGCCGCGCTTATGGCAGAGGACAATCCGGCGGATCAGGAGGCCCATAATGCAGAAATTGCGAAGGTGAGAGAGCAGATCGTGCAAGCCAAAGCGGATCTGGCAGCAGAAAAAGACAGGATGGCTGCAGAGCGGGCCGCTTTGGACGCCCAGGCCTATAAACTCATGCTTGACCAGAACGCATCACAGGAGGTTTTGAAGCGGAAGCACAGATCACGCCTGCCGTTAGGGTTTGACCCCCGAAATCTCTTTCACACTCCAGGAGCTGGACCCAGTAATCCGCCGCAGTACCCGGAGACAAACCGGATTGAGGCACCAGGACCAGGGGGACGGTCCAACCTCGCCTGATGGAACCTCCTCAGCAGAACATTGTGAATTTTCCGCCGGTCCAGACGCCCCCAGGTCATTATTCTAATCCTATGGACAACCTTGTTGCAGCTGCCGCGCGATTAGAGGCTATCCCAGTTGAAGGGGACTCTCCGCAAGCGATAGAGACACGCCGGGTTAAGGAGCTTCTCCGGACCGCGCTGATTCAGCAGGAAGCATACTCGTACAGCCGTGATCGGATTCACTCTACGCCCCGTCCAAGCCGGAGCTATAGCAGGCGCATGGATGAACCGGCTATATCGAGCAATGCGCGAGGCCGTGAAGCAGCACATGGCAATAGCCCGGCAGGCGGTGTTCGCGAGGCTCAGGATGTGGTGGACCGGGCCCGGGCACGGAGGGAAGCCGAGTTAGCAGCGCAGGATGATGCGGATCAACTTACACCGGTTCGCCCTACCACCTTTGCCGGACCAGGAGTCGCATCCGCTTTGGGAGTGCCTTGTTTAATCCCCGCTTTACGCAATGTGCGCCTGCCCAAAGATTTCAAGGGTCCACGCAAGGTGCCGAATTACACCGCTGATTTACCCCCTGAAGCATGGGTAGAGAGTTATGAGATGGCCATGGAAATGCTGGACGTGGATGAGGCCGCATGTGCAAAATACTTCACCATGATGCTTGAGGGCACGGCTCGTACTTGGTTAAAGAGCCTACCACCCAATTCTATCAGCTCATGGGCCCAGTTGCGGGCCCGGTTTATACAGAATTTTAAGGATACATGTAAGCAGCCCAAGTCCATAGTAGACCTGGCGGCTTGTGTCCAGGAGGAAGGAGAATCAACGACCCGTTGGGTGCGCCGCGTTTCGGAAATTTTGCACTCGTCTGACAGGATTAATGCTGACTCTGCGATCTTAACTCTGGAAGGCAACTGCCGGTTTGAGCCTCTAAAATTGAAGTTGGGACGCATGAAGCGGTTCTGTAATGACATGGGAACCCTCATGGCCGCTTTAGTGAAGTATGCCGATTCGGACAGTACCAAGGATCCCGAGCCTGATGATGATGAAGCAGGGAAGGGAAAGAAGAATAGCAACTCCAAACAGCAGCAGTACAAACTAGCGGGTCATGGAAACGGAGGCAAGCGCAAGGCGGATGGCAGCATGGACTTTGTGGCCAACACTAATGCACAGGACAGGGGGCAGCGGCGCAGAGGTAAAGCGGCAAATCGTAATGGGGCTCCCAATCCTAACGCAAGCCGTTTGAACTATTTGTTGAATCAGCCTTGCCCGAAGCACGGGACGAAGGAGGCGCCGGCTAACCATCTTTGGAAAGATTGTTATATCATGCAGGAGTTCAAAAACTCTAATGCTTTCCGGTATGATCACGGATCAGGTGGCGGTTCAGGATCCGGTTTCCACGGGCCGGATCACGATGGAGCTTCCGGTTCAGGTCGCAATCAGGGCGGTCACAATCACCAGAATAATCAGAACAGCCAGCAGCAGCAGCAGCAGTCGGGTTATCAGAGCCAGCCAAAACAGTTGAACAATGGGCAATATCATGTTTTCACAACTAGTTTGGATAAACGCGACCGAAAACTCCACAGGCGAGCGGTGAATTCTGTTGAACCGGCCTTACCACGTTACTTGCGCTGGTCGGAGCAGCCTATCGTGTGGAGCAGAGAGGATCACCCGCCCCGGGTTGATAATCCGGGCCAGCTAGCATTAGTGGTAGACCCTCAGGTGGGGGGTTATAAATTCACCAAGGTACTCATGGATGGAGGAAGCAGTATTAACATATTGTACTATGAGACATTCCGCCGCATGGGTTTAACAGACAAAGATCTCAGACCGTCGAATACGGTGTTCCATGGTGTGGTGCCTGGCAAATCTGCATATCCTGTTGGTAAGATAGCCCTGGATGTGGCCTTTGGGGACGAGCACGACTCCCGGTCGGAAAAACTAACATTTGAGGTGGTGAAGATCCGGAGCCCGTATCACGCCTTGTTTGGCCGGCCGGCTTACGCCAAGTTCATGGCGCGGCCTTGTTATATCTACTTGCAGCTCAAGATGCCGGGTTACAAGGGGACCATAACGGTTCATGGGAGCCGTAGGGTCGCTTTGGAATGTGAGGAAGGTGATGCGGCTTATGCAGAGTCGGTCTGTGCCACGGAGGAGTTGAAGTATTATAAGGACAATGTTGATCCGGCGGATATGACTCCTTTAAAGAAGCCAACTACAGAGCATGATTCAGATCTGAAGTTCAAATCGGCAGCTGAGACCAAGCTTGTTGACTTCGTGCCCGGCGATTCGTCCAAGCAGTTCACTATCAGTGCCAACCTGGATCCCAAATAGGAAAGCGCGCTCATCGAGTTCATCCGTGAGAATCGGGACATTTTCGCATGGAAGCCGTCTGACATGCCAGGTGTACCGAGGGAACTCGCTGAGCACACTCTTAATGTGGATCCTAAGTATAAACCGGTGAAACAGTTCCTCCGCCGGTTTAACGAAGAAAGGCGCAAAGGCCATTGGAGAGGAAGTGGCCAGGCTTTTGGCAGCTGGCTTTATCATTGAGGTGTTCCATCCAGAGTGGCTTGCTAATCCGGTGCTGGTTCTTAAGAAAAACGGCACTTGGCGTATGTGTGTGGATTACACAGATCTTAACAAGGCCTGTCCAGCAGATCCTTTTGCCCTCCCCCGCATTGACCAGATCATTGATGCCACGGCGGGTTGTGAGCGTTTGAGTTTTTTGGATGCATACTCTGGATATCATCAGATCAAAATGGCGGTTAAGGACCAGGAGAAAACAGCGTTCATTACTCCCTTTGGAGCCTTCTGCTATGTATCTATGCCCTTCGGACTTAAGAGTGCCCAAGCCACCTATCAACGGTGTGTACAGAATTGCCTGCATAAACAGATCGGCCGCAATGTGCACGCCTATGTGGATGATATTGTAGTAAAATCAAGGCAGAAGGAGACGCTGGTGGATGACTTGAAGGAAACCTTTGACAACTTGCGGGTTTACAAGATGATGCTTAATCCGGCCAAGTGTGTCTTTGGTGTTCCGGCAGGCAAGTTACTAGGTTTTCTGCTATCTAATAGAGGAATTGAGGCTAATCTAGAGAAGATTACAGCTATCACCGCCCTGGCTAAACCGAAGTGCATCAATGATGTTCAGCGTTTGGCGGGCCGAATCGCCGCACTAAGCCGGTTTATCAGCCGCCTCGGAGAGAAGGCCATTCCTTTGTACCAAATGCTGAGGAAGACAGACCATTTCATTTGGAGTCCGGCTGCTAATGAAGCATTTGAGGACCTGAAGCGGCAGTTAGCCAATCCGCCTGTTCTTGCAGCTCCGGTCGACAAGGAGCCACTGTTATTATACATAGCGGCCAATGCTCGGGCAGTTAGCGTGGCTATTGTGGTGGAACGCAAAGAGGCAGGCAAGGAATATCCGGTTCAGCGGCCGGTTTATTATATCAGCGAGGTGCTTATTGAATCCAAGCAAAGATATCCGCATTGGCAGAAGCTGGTCTATGGTGTTTTTATGGCCAGTCGGAAGTTGAAGCAGTATTTTCAAGGGCACCCCATCACAGTGGTCAGTTCAGCTCCCTTGGGTGATATTATACAGAACCGGGAGGCGACTGGCCGGATTGCCAAGTGGGCTATAGAGCTTGGGCCACACGGACTGAAGTATGTGCCTCGGACGGCAGTGAAGTCTCAAGCACTTGTTGATTTCATCAATGACTGGACGGAGTTACAAGCACCAGAGGAGAAGCCGGATCACACATATTGGACTATTCATTTTGACGGATCCAGGCAATTGGAAGGCTCGGGGGCTGGAGTCGTATTAACTTCCCCACGAGGTGATAAGTTTTGTTATGTTCTCCGCTTAATGTTCCCTTGTACTAATAATGCAGCTGAGTACGAAGCCTTGCTCCATGGTCTCCGGATGGCTAAAGAGATGAATTTAAGCCGGGTTAAGTGCTTTGGTGACTCGGACCTAGTGGCTCAACAGGTGTCTGGCACTTGGGATTCTAAGGACCCGCTCATGGCTGCATATCGTCGGGAAGTGGATAATATTGCAGGTTGTTTCAAGGGTTATCAAGTGGATCATGTGGACCGTCGGAAGAATGAAGCGGCGGATGCTTTAAGCCGGTTGGGCTCTCAGCGTAAACCGGTCCCGCCTAACGTCTTTTTGGACGTGTTGCACAACCCGTCAGTCAAGCTCCCAGGTGAGGCGGATTTGGCTATTCCTGATCCGGAGGCTCAATTGGTGGCAGCCCTGCATGTTATTCCGGATTGGACAGTTCCTTATCTTGCGTACATGAACCGGGGGGAGTTACCAGAGGATGAGATTCTGGCCAGGCAGATAGTCCGGCGATCCAAGTCTATGACGATTGTCAATGGTGAATTACATCATTGCAGTGTATCAGGGGCGTTTCAACGTTGTGTTTCTCCTGAGGAAGGCTGTGAAATCTTAAGAGAAATCCATGAAGGGGATTGTGGACACCACGCCGGTTCAAAGTCTCTGGTGGCAAAGGCGTTTCGTCACGGGTTCTACTGGTTGACAGCGCATGCTGACGCGGAGGACTTGGTTAAACGGTGTGATGGATGTCAGAAATTTTCAAGGCGTGCTCATGTGCCGGCTCAAGAATTGAGGATGATCCCAATAACATGGCCGTTTGCAACTTGGGGGCTGGATATGGTTGGGCCTTTTAAAAGATCCAAGGATAAGAAAACCCACCTTTTGGTGGCAGTTGACAAATTTACCAAGTGGGTTGAAGCGGAGCCTGTCAGCAAGTGTGATGCAGCAACAGCGGTGCAGTTCATCAAGAAGGTGATTTTCCGGTTTGGTTTTCCACACAGTATCATTACTGACAATGGTACCAATTTATCCAAGGGCGCTATGAAGGAGTTCTGTGAACGTGAGCACATCCGACTTGACGTGTCGTCAGTGGCACACCCCCAGTCCAATGGACAGGCAGAACGAGCTAATCAGGAAATCTTGCGAGGCATCAAACCCCGGCTTATGGTCCCATTGCAAAGAACACCAGGATGTTGGGTTGAAGAGCTACCATCTGTATTATGGAGTATCAATACTACGCCAAACCGGTCCACAGGATACACGCCATTTTTCATGGTCTATGGAGCAGAGGCAGTTCTCCCTAGTGACATCCGGCACGATTCGCCTCGTGTGGCAGCTTATGTTGAAGCAGACAATGAGACAGCACGGCAAGACGCTTTGGACCTATTGGACGAGGAGCGTGATATAGCGGCTGCCCGTTCGGCGATTTACCAGCAAGATCTTCGTCGCTATCACAGTCGCCGGGTTAGAACCAGAACTTTTCAAGAAGGAGATTTGGTGCTTCGACTCATCCAAGATCAAACGGATATGCACAAGTTATCCCCACCTTGGGAGGGACCTTTCGTGGTCAGCAAGAATTTGCACAACGGGTCGTACTATCTGATTGATATTCGAGGGCATAAAGACTCACGTACATCAGAGGAGGAGACCAACAGGCCGTGGAATATAGCTCATCTTCGGCCTTACTATACTTGAGCCATCGGCTCTATCTATGTACATATCATGACAATGTATATATTATCTTTGATATATCAAACCGGAGCCTCAGCTAAAGCGGGGTCTCTGTCTTTCTCATCATGCGAGGTTACACGGAGTGGTTCTGTTTAAAGCGGCCTCCGGTTTACCCCTTGACATTTGTTTTTTATATATCACTGGGGGCCTTGGTCGTGTCCGAACCAACGCGACACCCTTTGATAGGCGACAGCCACCAGATCATTTGGGGACATGGTCAAGTCTGAACCAGTCACGCCTCTTGGTCGGCCTAAGGCCACAAAATCACTTGGGGGCATGGTCGAACCCGAACCATTGCCACGCCTCTTGATCTGGCATATATGCCACGAATCATTTGGGGACCTGGCTGACTTGAATCATTGTCACTCCTATTGGGGGCCTTGATCCTGTCCGACCATGGTAATACCATCTGATCAGCTCAGTATAGCATATTTTTGCAAATGGTTTTTTATCATTGCGTTTGCTTCCATGTTATTTTCATGGTTTGTTTTTTCTTTGCTTTTGTCGGATTTCTTTTATGTCGACAAACACCTTTTTTCCGATTCAGCCGATGGGTTTGATTCCCCTTTAATCCGGAGGAGTATGCCCGGTTTACCTTTTTCCTGTTAACATCATGGAGTAACAAGGGGGCTCGTATTGATTCAGTACGATTTATACGGGAGCTATTTTCTCCCACCTTTTTTCTTTCGACGGTAATGGTTTATAAAACCGCCGCTTCAGGCTTGGCTAAGCCAGCTTCATACCCAAACATGGCAGGTATTTATGTATCATATATTTGTTATATTACTGATACACATATCAGGATCATAAACCGGCTGGCGGTATAACCGCCACCGAAGTTCAAATTTTTCTGATTGCAGGAAATATGAATTGGAGTTCTTCAAACGAAAGCTTCAGTACTTATGCACGAAGGCATATTCCAGTTAGAAGCATTAACTATCCTATTACAGGGCAGCACGGTACCCAAATAAGATCATTGTTCTTTTCGGAAGGTATTACAAACAGCTCTCCAAACCGGCTTCTGGTTCAAGCCTGCTCCTCATCCTCCGCCGCTTCAGCTTCCTCGTCTCTACCCATTGGCTGGAAATCAACAGTGGTCCAGTCGATTCCCATTAAAGCTTGGAAAACAGCCTCTTCATGGATCAGGGAAGACGGTTCAATATCAGGGGCATAAGTGTGCTTACGGATTGGAGGGATCAGATTCTCCGCTTCAACAGTTGGGGCAGGCACTCGCTTGTTTTGCTCGTTATATTGCGCTTGATAATGCGTCAAATCTGCCTCTTCAGCTAGCTGGCAAGCCAGAGGGCGCACTGCACGGTTTATTGCCCTTAAATCCTCTTCGTTGAATTCAGAGCCATCTTCTTTCAGGCTGGGATAGCCTTGAGCTGCTTCCACAGGATCAAAATCTGGCACCCATGCCTTTGCCCGGATTAAGGCATTGATGGCTCCGGTTCGGGCAGCGGATTTTTTCAGCTCCTCAATCCGGGCTGGAAGCATTGACAACTTGCTAAGAGTGTCCTGGATTAAAGAGGGTGCCGGGTTGTTGTGAGAAGCTGTGGTGATGATCCGTTGGGCTCCGGTATATAATTGTTCCACCAAGGTGTAGGCAGCTTTCAATTTCTTCCGCACATCATTTCCTAAGTGCCCAATACGTGTGCCTACAACAAGATTGGAATGGTCTCAAACCGGATTTACGCTACAGCAGGTTCAAATTATCACAGAAGTTACAAGGAGCTTACCAAAGATTGCAGCAGTCATGGAGTGTATTTGCCGCTGTACGGCCGTCAGTTCATCCACCACCGGTTTAAGGGCAGCTTCAGCATTTTCCGCTCTTTTGGTTAAACCGGCCTTCTCAGTGGCCCAGTCAGCCCGCTCTTTCTTGAAGCCTTCTTTCAGCCGTTCAGCAGTGCTCAAAGCGCTGGTTAATTCTTGCTTTGCCTTATCTGTTTCAGCCTGCTGGGTTTTCAAGGCCTCCTGCAAATCGGCAACTCGGTCCTCCTTGATTTTCACCTCAGCCTGCACACAGACAGCGTTTAAGCTTTGCACAGGCGATCCAAGGAGTTGAAGTATCAACCACATAACAAAGTTATATGCCTGACACTTGGGGGCTAATGCACCTTCAATTTTTATATATTACTCGATCACAAAGTCCCAAGCTCAATACAAGTATTCAACTTGGCACTTGGGGGCTAATGGCTATTTGATCAAGTTATGTTCTAAGGACAGTTCTCTATTGGAGCCCCGGTTTACTTATGCTAAGTTAGACCGGTTCTTGCGGGCTATACCGATCGGTTTCAAGAATGTTCAGGATCAAGTCCCGGTTTGACCAACGTTACAAACCGGCCCTTGGGGGCTAGAAGGATGGAGGTAATGGCAGCAAGGAAAGAAGTAAGTTACCTCAAATTTATCCCTCATCATTTTGACCAGGCCAGCTTCACAGTCACGGCTAGTGTAAAGCCGGTTTAAATAGCCGGAGTGAAGATCTTGGGCACTCAGAGCAGCATATGTCTCTAGTTCAACATCCCATTTTCCTTTGTTCAAAGCGGAAAAATCCTCTTTGATGGTATGCTTGGTAAGGGTGACAGGATTCCCGGGTTCAGAGCGGCCCACACCGGTAATCACAACATCATCATCTTTGGACTCGCCAGTTTGTGTTGGTGCGGCCGTTTGGTCAGCAGGAGTGTGGGATTTCTCAATCTGGATGGAGCTGGCAGGCGGATCGGCAGAGGCTGGAGTATTAACAAGCCCTTCTTCGGGAATAACGTCGTCTTGCAAAGGAGGATCATTGGGGATATCTTCAGAAGTAAACATTTCATGATCCGGCGCTTGGTCATGTTCTGGGGCCACATCTTCTTCAGCCGCTTTATCCAGGCGGGCCTTCTTGCTTGGTTTCGGTTTAGCCCTGAAAGAAAAACAAAAAGTCAAGGAAAAGCATAAGCCATTATGCGGTATACTGGAAGCATATGTTCAGTTTAACTTACCCAGCAACTGTTTTCAAAGGTGGTAGCTGAGTGGCTGACGATTCACCAGACGATGAATGAGAAGTGACCTGATAATCGGAGTCGGATGGATTAAGAGGTTGACGGAAGAAACCCGCTTTAGGATTTAAATCAATAAAAAGGTCGGAGACCTCGGAGCGGCGTTTTCGAACCGGACTGTTCGGTAAACCGGCAGAGGTAACTACCTGGCCACTGTGCCGGGTTGTGCGGCGAGCTTCGTGTTGCTGGGTCTTCATAAGAAATTGGGAATCCAGATAAGCAAGAGGATGAGAAAATTTAACTTTCCGGTTTGCCCGGCGAAATTTTGGCAAAGGCAAGATTTCTGAATCGGAAGAGAGAATGGTTACCTCAACGAATCCCGCATTGCTGGCTTCAGCGTCATCCTGACAAGCATCATCATCAATAAGGCGTGTAAAAAGCAAGCCAAGTGAATCAAGTTCTACCTCAAGATCCGGATTACCCACATCATCATCAATGGCTGGGTCAGATGAAGCGGTGGTTTTTCTCTTATGAGCTGGTTTCTTGATAACCTTGGTCTTGGGCCGGGTTGGACGTCCTGCCTTCTCCGTTTTGTCTTGAGGAAGTTTCTTGCTCCAAAACGGATTATCGCCCTGGATCAGCAGTAATTAAATGTTAAACATATAAAGCAGTAACCGGTTCAACAATAGAGCAATTAAAATATTACCGCTGGCGGTTTGTTGGTGGTGCAGTAAGGAGGCAGACCGGTTTGAGCACAGAGGTGCTCCGGTTCATTCAGCATCTTTTTCACAGATTCTGTGACTTCGTCATCAGGGAGTTGGATTTTAGTGTGTCGGAGTGGGTCATCGACACTATCAGTATACTTGCACATCAAATTGGAGCGCCGGCTCAGAGGCAGTATGCTCCATGATATCCAACAACGTGCAAGATCTATTCCCGTTAAGCCGTTGGCCATAAAAGCTCGGAGCTTGGACAGTTGCGGAGCGTATTTAATTCTTTCCTTGGCGCTTAGTCTTTGTGGAAAAGGGTGAGTGTTGCTGAGCCGTTCCGGACGGAAGCCAGGCAAGGGATTTTCATTGTCAGGGGAGGTATCCTTGCAATAAAACCAAGTTGCGTTCCACTCCTTGGGGTGAGTATGGAGTTTGACGTGGGGATAGGTGATTTCCTTCCTCTTCTGAATGGCCATACCGCCCAGTTCGGTATTAGGGCCGTCGGTGAATTCAGTACGGCGGTTCAGATGAAAGAGATCTCTAAATAACTCGACTGAAGGCTCATTTTGAAGGTATGCCTCAGAAAGTACTTGAAAGTGACATAGATTGGTGACGGAGTTGGGGCCAATATCCTGTGGACGGAGTTGAAAGTTGGCTAACACATCCCGATAAAATTTAGAGCCGGGCGGTTTGAAGCCCCGGGCCATATGATCTGCGAAGACCACGACCTCTCCTTCCTGGGGCGTGGGAGGACATTCATCTCCAGGAACCCTCCAGTGGATCGTATCTTTACTATCCAAAGCGCCGATCAGGACTAGATCGTCCAACTGTGATTCTGTGACGCGAGAGGGAACCCAGTTGCACTCATACACTTGTTTTGCCATGATGAGATCTACAAGAAATAGGTAATCCGGTTCAAGGACATGCCGGATAAAAAGGTGTTAATCTAACTACGATAAACCGGCGGCCGTGCCTATAAACCGGTTTTCTACAATGCGGCGTCAAAATGATTCTGGCGGTTCAACCAGGGGACTAATGATATATACCGGTTTAGCAGTTTTTCTATGGTAAAGTTAAACCGCCTGACCTAGGCGTCGGAAGCAATTGAAGCTATGGATAATTATGTATGCAGAAACAAGTTTCACAAAATCTTGTTACAGCCGCGGATCTACAGCAAGCTCACAAAACAGGAAATATCTCGAAGAGTAAGGCGGAAACAGAAGTGAACCATTGAGCGGATATGTGCGGGAGATCTATGGGATTAGATGAGAAGTTGCAAGCGGAGGCTTAGGGATCGCTACTGAATACAGCAAGAGTTCGCGGATTCATTCAAGATCAGAGAACAGATATGAGCGCGTGATGAACACAGCACGAACACGGAACCCTAAGAACGGATCTAGGTTAAGAAGAGGAGAAAGCTTACTGGGAACGGAGAAGATGCGGAACGATACCGCAGTGCTCTGGTGCGCTCAGGTTGATGCAGCAGCCCAAGACGAAGCAGAGGTCGATGGTGGCGGCGGAGCTCCGAGGCTGGCGACGCGAGGAAGACGAAGAAGAAGAGATGAGGGGAAAAGAAAGGAGATGACCCTTCGGTCTTATTTATAAGGCAACAGAGTTAGGTCAAGCGCGCGGATCCAGGAGCTGCCGTTAAAAGAGGGCGTTATAAATGACAAATTTCATGATGACGTCATGCCGGTTTACAACAACCAGAAATGATGACAACATGGCGGTTTACCAATTACCAGAAGATGTCCAAGATACAAGATTTTGTGAAGGATTGACATGAACCAGTTCAAATCAATCTGGGGCCTAATGTTGGGGATATTGCCACTAGGCGTAAACCGGCCTACTTGGGCCGGGTTAACTTCATAGTGGTATAAGCAGGTGAAGGCCCAAGGCCTATAGTCGGTTTAGAATCTGTAGCCGTAAACCGACCTGATGTATAACTTGTATTGTAAGTTAGGAATAGAGAGATACCAACCGGGATACGAATATGAACCGGTTGGGACTCTATGGACCGACGGGCGTCACCCATGTATATAAGGGGACGACCCGGCGGCGGTTCAGGGGAGACAACGACAACAACTCGAGTCTAGGCGAAGCTTGTTTGCTCCCTAGCCATCGAGACCACATCAATTCCATCACAACTAGACGTAGGCTTTTACCTTCATCGAAGGGGCCGAACTAGTATAAACCCCTCGTGTCTTTGTGTCCGCTTTAACCCCTTCAAGTAAACTCGTAACGATGGATCCACGACTAAGTCCTTTCGCTAGGACATCTGCCGTGACAAATCCACGACAAGCCCCGTGAAAAGCATCTGGAGACAGGATCGGCGATGACAGGGATGTCTGAAATTGCAGCTTTCCGATTTTGAGGCTAGATGTGACGCTCCCAACCATGCAGCGCCATGGAAGATCAGGGAACGGGAGGACTCGGGGAATGTCTAGATCAATACGTAACTGGAGGGAGGCAAAGCAAACATCTAGATCAATACGTATCTGGAGGGAGGCGAAGCAAAATAGGAAGATGTGTTGGCTAGGACTCTAGGAGAAAAGCTTTCACACGGAGATGGGTTGGGAAGGTGGGAGATATTGAGCCAGCTTGGTAAAGAAAACTAAATCTATCAAGCAGCCAATTTTCTATCTAGAAATATATCTAACAGCTCACGGTTATTAACTCCTAGAATTAACGTAGAAGCTCGGATGGTGCTTTCAATTAGTAAATATAAGATTGCTTGCAAGGCTCCTAGTGATGTGCATTACTAAGAGGGCCCAAAGATACCTCTCCAATACACTGAGTGACAAATCCTAATCTTGATCTATGCTAGCTCAACAAACACCATCGAGACACCTGCAGAGCATCTTTATAATCACCCAGTTACGTTGTGACATTTGATAGCACACAAAGTGTTCCTCCGATATTCGAGAGTTGCATAATCTCATAGTTAGAGGAACATGTATAAGGCATGAAGAAAGTGATAGCAATAAAACTAAACGATCATAATGCTAAGCTAACAGATGGGTCTTGTCCATCACATCATTCTCTAATGATGTGATCCCGTTCATCAAATGACAACACATGTCTATGGTTAGGAAACTTAACCATCATTGATTAACAAGCTAGTCAAGTAGAGGCATACTAGGAACACTCTTTTTGTCTATGTATTCGCACATGTACTAAGTTTCCGGTTAATACAATTATAGCATGCATAATAAACATTTATCATGATATAAGGAAATATAAATAACAACTTTATTATTGCCTCTAGGGCATATTTTCTTCAGTAACCATGGGCTTTGTGAATATAGTTGGATCATATGGTGTATTTCCATCTCTATCTTGTTGTGATGAATTGAATCTTGCTCTTTGAGGTTTCGTTATGTTGGATTGAACATTGGATTTGAGATCACTGGATGTATGTCTTGCATTGGATTTATGTTATGCGTCGGCAGAGCCCGGCCCCACGCATACCTCAACTGCCGTTGGGCCGACCGGAAACCAAGACGGACCAAGGAGTGAGGAGCTACGTGACCAGTTAGGCTCCTGAGTCGCGATGCTCAAAAGTCCCCCCTTGACGCGCAAACATCCTATAGGAAGGATACGCGAGGATAGGTTGATGTTCTACGTCGGCAGAGCCCCGCCCCACGCATACCTCAACCGTCGTTGGACCGACCAGAGACCAGGACGGACCAAGGAGTGAGGGGCTACGTGACCAGTTAGGCTCCTGAGTCGCGATGGTCAGGAGTCCCCCTTGACGTGCAAACATTCTCCGTACCTTTGCCCTCGACGAGGCTCGGCCCAGGAGGGGCGTGCGACGACCAGGTTCGGGGGACCTGGTTGGGTGGCGTACGCTTGGGCGTGGCCTGAGCGTAGCCCCCGTGCCCAGCCCCCTCACGCGGCTCTCCTGAGGGGAGGCGTTGCGGTCAGGCCGGACACTGAGCTCTGAGGCTCCCTGAGGTTGGTACGGTCATGGGGCCACCCTCAGTTGTTCATCACCAGCGCGGAGCATAGTGCTTCCGCTTGTGCATGGGCATAGCCGCTCCTTGGCAATGTTGACGGCCAGCACGGAGCATGGTGCTTCCACTGGGGCGTGAGAGGGGGACTCCCTACTGCAGAGAGCCCCCGGGGCATGTACAACCCCTCCCTGACATGTGGCTTGCACGACAGGGCTAGACGAGGTGTATCTGGGCACTCATGAGCCAGCGCGGGACTCACGAGGCCCTACCTCAAGGCGGGTTGCGTCTGGTTTTGATTCTTGTTTGCTGTCTTGGTCCTGCGAAATGGCCAGACAATGCGAAGGGTCCTGAAGGAGGGTGGTCGGCGTGTGGCCCCCGCAGTGGGTAACAATCAAGCAGGTGATAGACATAGATAGATTAAGCATGGAAAGCATACTGGCTTAAGTAAATGCAGGGAAGATACATGCGACTGGGTCCGGCCCAAGCGGCTTGGGGATGATGCAGCCCGAGGGGCGCCCCCAAAAGGGTAAGCTAAAGGCATAAACGAGGAAAGATACATGCCACGGGGACGGATCCACGTGGCCTAGGAATGATGCAGCCCTCGGGGCGCTCCCAGCTGAATGAACTTGGAAAATGTCACCTGATTCTATTGATGAAGGAGGGTTGGGGCAGCTGAAGGTACGCGGCGAAGGGGCTGCTCCTCATGAGCCACCGGGGCCCTGAGCCTCGGGAGGCTCTGGGGGTCCTGGGGGTTCCTTGAGGACCGTCTTCATCTCCGTCAGCACGGCGTGGTGCCTGGCCTCCTGAGTCGCCAGAATGCTTCGCAGGTTGCGTTGATAGGCGGTCGCCACGCTCGGCAGGCCAAAAGGCATGCGAACGTAGCTGTGAGGTGGGCCCTCGCAGCGTCCCATGCACGAAGGCCAGAGAAGCTCCTGAGAGGTGGCCCGATTGAGCCCTGGGACGTCGATGCTGACGCGCAGCCCGGCATCCACGCCTGGATGGGGAGCTACGCCTGGTGAGCGGCGGCCGCCGTGCATGGCCCTTGCGTCTTGCAGTTCCTGAGTGGCCTTGGTGATGAACTCCTGAACGGTGGGCACTCCTTGCCCTGTGTTCTCCTGAGGGAAACGTGCCGCGAAGCACGCCTCCAAGTGGTGCCCAAGCGCCTCCCTCGTGACGCTGGCAAGGTCTGAGGCCCTCTAGAAGAAAGCCCCCGAGCCCTACCCGAGAGGGGCGCTGGGCGCGCTTTCCTATGCGATGGAGGGAGGCGCCCCAGGCGTGGGCACCGATCCTGATGAGGCGCCGCATGCCTGAGGCCCTGCGCGGCACAGCTGCTTCCTCCTCTTGGGGATGGCCTCAGGTGGGCGCTCGTCGGGGTCGTCGATTGCTATAGCTTGGAAGGCGCGCTCAAGGGAGCACACCGTGTCTCTTTCCTCACACGGGACTATGATGATTCCACCGCTTCCCGACATCTTGAGGACATTGTAGCCATGATGGGTCACCGCCATGAACTTGGCTAGGGCTGGATACCCGAGGATGGCATTGTATGGCAGGTGGATGTAGGCGACGTCGAAGTCGATGAGTTCGTTGCGGTAGTTGTTGCGTTCTCTGAAGGTAATGGGGAGGCAGACCTGCCCGATCGGGGTAGTAGAGCCGTCGGTCACTCCTGAGAAAGGCTTGGTAGGGTGAAGCTGGTCATATGGCACTTGGAGGTTGTCGATCGTGTCGACGGACATGACATTGAGCCCTGCGCCGCCGTCGATGAGGGTCTTGGTAACTTGCATGTTGCTGATGACTGGTGAAGATAGCATTGGGAGGATGCCTGCAGTGGCCACGCACTTGAGCTGATCTGCCAAACTGAACGTGATGGGGCACTTGGACCATCTGAGCGGGCGTGTGGCCTCGAGCTTGGGGAGAACTGCATTCACTTCACGGGCAAACTGTTTGAAGATACGCTGCAAGGCTGGGGCTTGAGCTCCGCCCAAGATGCAGGCGACAGCGCGTGGCTCCTAGAAGCCCCCAGCCCCCTCTTAATGGTGGTCATTCTTCCTTCTTGGTGGTGGCGGTAGTGGAGGAAGGCCAGCATTGCCTTGAGGACGAACCTCACAAGGCTAGTCCCTCCAGGCGCCCTCGTGAGGCTGATCCTGCCAGCGGTCCTCACAAGGCTGGTCGTGCCATTCCTGGCGCAGGCCGCGGTCGTCCCAGCATCCGCCACCACATCCTCCTCCTCGGCCGTAGCCCCGGTCGCTGCACTCGGTGCATCGACCGAAGCATCCTTCTCGAATGGCTCTGATCTCTTGACAGTCGATGGTGTTGTGGGTGTGCAGGTTGTGGAAGGCGCAGAACGGTCAGCTGCCCTTGGATGACTCGGGTTGGTCCCTGCCACGCTGGGTGTCCTGCTCTGCCGCGAGCACGACAGCTCCCTTGCGCTTCACGTCCTTGGCCTTGGCTTTATTTTCCTCCGGGTCCGCAACAGGGAGCTCGAGGAGGGAGAGGCGCCCCTCCTCAGCTCTTGCACACTTGGTTGTGATGTTGAACAGCTCCAAGGTCGTGCACAGGTCCTCATGGATGGTGAGCTCCTCCTTCATCTTGACGTCACGGACGCCGTTGGAGAACGCTGAGATGATGGCTTCGTCGGTCACCTTGGGGATTTTGATGCGCACGTTGTTGAAGCGCTGGATGTACTTCTGCAAGGTCTCTCCTGGTTGTTGCTTGATGCGGCGCAGGTCACCCGCGACCAGGGAGCGGTTGCGTGTGCCCTGGAAGTTGGCGATGAAGCGGTTGTGCATCTCGTCCCAGGAGGAAATCGAGCCTGGAGGCAAGTTCACGAGCCAGGAGCGGGGGCCATCCTTGAGAGCCATGGTAAACCAGTTCGCCATGACTTCCTCGCCGCCGCTGGCCGCCTCGATGCTCAGCTCGTAGAGCTGCGGGAACTCTACAGGGTCAGGGGCGCCGTCGTAGCTAGGAGGCAGATCCGGCTTGAATTTGCCCGACCAGGCGATGCTACGCAGCTCGGGGGTGAAGGCGTGGTAGCCGGCCGTGGTCACCGGGGCCGGCCTTGGAGGTGGAGCTTGGCCTTGGCGTCTGCGCGCTGCTACGGCAAGCAGCGCACGGCCTTGCCGCAGCAAATGATCCTGGCGCGGCGGTGCGAGGAGTGGCGGAGCATTGGCTTGTGGTCGAGGGACTTTTTGACAGCTTCTTTCTTCACACACGGGCGCCGGACGCGGTGGATCGCGCCGTGGGGCCGTGTGCCTTGGCGCTAGGGCGCCGTCTTGGTGTAGAGGTGGCAGAGGTGCTTCGTGAGACATGTCACCGTGGCTGGCGGAGGGCGAGGCAGAGAGAGGGACGGCGCAGGGGCTCCCCCTTCGGCGCGAACGAGCTCGGCGATGCGGTCAAGCCAGTCCTCGTAGAGGTCGTCGACCGGGCGGTAGCGCAGGAGCTCGTGAGCCATGAGGAGCGCGGCCCGTGCGTCCACGGGGACGCGACGATCTTGAGACGATGAACCAGCGGGGGTTAGCAATGGAGTGGCGGTGCGGCCATCCCGCCGCACCAAGGGGTGCAGCGAGGATGCTTGTTGCTCGTTCCCCGCCGGGCCGGTGGCGGTGTTGGTGGCAGGCGACGGAGAACAACGGGGCGGCCCGCCGACAAGGGACGTCTGAGCAACATGGGTGGCGAGGTCAGCCCAGCGCTCGGCACGGGCGCGGCGTTCGTCCGCCAGGGAGACGATGAAGTGACTTGATGCGGAGCGACGGAAAGGGAGCTTCGACGCACCCCTACCTGGTGCGCCAAATGGCGGATCACGGGTTCTGGCAAAACCCTTAAGGTTCGAACACTTGGGTGCGGCCGAAGAGTTCCTCCCTAGCGATCCATGTCCTAACTAGGCTAAGAACTTACGAACTAGCTTGATGAACTCGCAACACAAACACACAAGATTTATGCTGGTTCGGGCCACCGTTGTGGTGTAATACCCTACTCCAGTATGGTGGTGGTGGATTGGCTCTTGGGCTGATGAAGAACATTACAAGGGGAAGAATAGCCTCCTGAGGTTGAGGTGTTCTTGTGCTTGGCTAATTTGTGGTTGTTCTGGTCTCTCTAGATTACTCCCTTGATGGGCCGATCCTTGACTACGATGGTGGTTAGTCCTATTTATAGTGGCCTTGGTCCTCCTCCCAAATATTGAGCGGGAAGGGATCCCACAACGGCCAATTTGAAAGGGGACAACTAGTATAAGCTATCCTGACAAAAGTGGTCTTCGCCTGCAAAAGGCTCTGGTAATGACGCCGTCTGGGGCTCCATGGTGACCTCCATCCTGTCGTTCTTCTGGTCCTGGTCTCGTTGCACCGATATGGAAATCTTTGATTGATGCCTCGGTACTCCGCGCCTGCGCTTGCCCCCTTAGCACCAAAGGGGAAACAAGGATGCTGCGTGCATTGACGCCCGCCTGGCGCCCGCCTTGTCTCAATCGTCATGGCTCACGTCACGAGAACCTCGCGAGGTTTGCCTGGCCTTGAATTCTCCTCCCCTCATGAGCCAGCCTAGGGAGGCCGCTCCTGAGGAGGTCTTCTGTCGTCCGCCTCGCGAAGCTTGGCCCCTCGCGAGGGTCTTGATTCCTTGTTGATGAAGATGGGCAGTACAGGCCTGCTAGCAAAGCCACGCCGTGGGCCGCAGGCAGGCAAGTCTGGGGACCCCATTCCCAGAACGCTAACACTTGCGATTTTTATATTTTCAGATTACAAAAACCTATATCTGCTATCCATACCACACTTGTATCGCCATCTGTTCGCTGTACTAGTGCACCTATACAATTTACCATTGTATTTGGTGTGTTGGGGACATAAGAGATTTCTTGTATTTGATTGCAGGGGTTGTTTGGGAGAGACCATCTTCATCCTACACCTCCCACTGATTTATAAGCCTTGGATCATCCACTTGATGGAAATTTGTTGATGTCATACAAAACTCTACACTTGGAGGCCCAACAATGTCTACAAGAAGAAAGTTGCATAGTAGACATCAACGTGATCCCGCCTAGGACTACCATGGTGCGACCTTGTCTTGCCCATCGGCAACTCCATAGCGACACTACTGACGGTGCTCATCAAGTGGATGACCGGGGGAAGGAGGCGCTCATGGAGAGGGAGTGACTCATCTGGCGCCTCCGGAGTGTTAGTGCTGCTGCACAAGAGTGGCGACAAAGGGGACGCACGCGCATTTGTCTGGTAAGCTCAACGGGTATTTGATAAAATTCCTATGAGAGAAAGAGGAGGAAGAAGAAAAAGACCAAGTTAATTTGCCCTTGTGGCACTTTTTTTTTCTGCCAACTCAGCGTGACAGGCGTCCCGATCAATTAGTGACATCATTAGTGTTTTTTGCCACTGCCAATTTTTTGGTGCGGTGCAAAATTCCACGAACTATAAAGTGGTGGTTCTTTTGCTAATTGTGATACGAATGCAGTGGTTCTGTGGAGCTAACTCCAAAGGGGACACTAACGTTTGAGGATGTACACAAATACGGAGTAGAAACTAATGCCATGACAGTGATTTTCGAAATTTCTGCCATGACAACGGTTTTGGCTGAAATTTTGCGAAGACAAAGATGACTTGTCTAAATGAAGGGGCTATACCATACCTTTTATGCAACCTTTTGATTGTGCATTAGTCATTTTTTATCACGGTGATCTCTCAAATTTAAATTTCAAGTAGGTAGTGCTCTTTCAAGTGTAGTAACCGCCTACAACACATAACTTTATGGCGTGTACATGCTAACATGGGTACGAACGATTAGTGAGGTCTAAGATGCGTGATAGTGAGACCTTAATAAAAGGTCATTTGGTTGTCCTAACATTCCTGGCAAGAGAGTCTTTGAGCTCACTGCACGCCCATCAAAAGAGAAAAAGAGTCACATGGAGATGTGATTGGCAAGTTGGCCTGCCAATTGAGATTCTCGTCATCAATTGTCGATGTCAAAACCAGCAGATCTCGTGTAGGGGGCCCCGACCTATTAAATTGGATCGATGGGTAACAAGCGAGAACACACACGAAGTTTACCCAGGTTCGGGCCCTCTCTATGAAGGTAAAACCCTACGTCTTGCTTTTGCTTATATTATGAAGTATCGAACTACAAAGTTGATCTACCTCGAGATCGTGAGTTTGTGGTCGAAACCCTAGGGGTATGATGAATGTATGAATGTGTATGGATGGCCTCTATGTACTAACCCTTTGGTTTATATAGGCACCAGGGGTATCTAGGGTTACACATGGCCAGTTGCCATCTAGGAATTCACTTGCCGAATATAATCATGCTTGAAGTACACACCAAGTCTTCGGCCGCCGCACTTTGAAGGTCTCCGGAGTCCCTCGACCTTAACGGGCTGGTGGTCCGGTCCATACCCAGGTTTTGGATCCCAAGTGAATCTTTTTTCTCGAGGGGCACCGAGATTCTCGGTAACCACGGTAACCACGAATTACCAAAACAAATTCGGATGAAATTTAAAACCAAATTTTGAATTCAAAATTTCTGAGTTGGATATAGATACGGGTTTAACTATTAATAATCAGTAAAGTTGTTCTACCGTAGTAGCTCTCAACCCGCAGCTATCCCTTTCTCTGGCGCCCTTAGTTCGACCCCCGTGTTCTCCATAATTTTTGATAGATAAAAACTTTTATATCTCAAAAGGTTTTAAAAAGCAGTGCGTAGCCAGACTCGAACCCGCGACTAGGGTCTGGGGATACAACACCTTTGCCACTGGGCCATGATAAGTTCTCTGTTTAGAACACCGATGCAGCTTATCTAACTATAAAGTGAGAATTTGAATTCAAAATTTTCAAAAAATTCGGGATTTTTGCTCGGTATGAGAGTTTATCGTGGGGGAGCGGTAAACGCGGTAACCGCGCGGTAACTGAATATCTCGAGCGGTTACCAAAACCATGGTCCATACATTAGTCCATATGGGACAGGACCCCCTAGTGCAGGACACCGCCAGTAGCCCCCGAACTTGTCTTTGAAGCCAAGGTAGACAACCTTCATCAGATAATGTCTTCAACTAGATGATCTTCGGCTTGTAATGATATTTGGCTTGGCAGGCAAGTTCCACATCCTCGGGCAGGTATGATATGAAGCTTTGCGAGCCCATTTAATCGTTTACTATCTCCCTTTGACACGGGCTCAAGCAAATCTAACCATGTGCTACCAAAACATACTATTATTCATTCGAAGTGCAAAAGGTTGCTTAGTCTCAAAGACCAACAGGGTAGGTGAGCTCGAGAGCCAGTTATTGATAGCTTTTACCAAAGCATCACCACTCTTGACATTGTATACATAAGCCATTACTTATTGGAATCGTTGTTCAAGGCAAACCTCTTATTGGCACATCATATCAAAACGGAGATCGTGACTCACATTTTTGGGGGATATCATCAATCAATTGCTTCTCCCCAGGCGTCCATAACAACATGATAGGCCAAAATGTGGCAATTTTTACGGTGCAACAGAGGGACGCTTCGCCTTTTACTGGCTTATAAAGAGCGGAGGGGAGTTGAATCTACACTCCCACGATTTCCTCCTGCTCCAGCGCCCAAATCCTTCGAGCCTTTGCATTCCCAATCTCAAGCTCGAAAAACTCCTCTTCAAGCTTTCGCATTCGCATCAATGGCCGAAGCGGATGTGAAGGGGAGTGGGTGGCCTCCAAGGTCACCGACTCCACAATCACCGAGCTCCGCACAGCGGATACATCCTCGTCGACGCCGCCTGCCAGGCCCCAGAGCCCGGCCAAAACGTCCCTACTCATAATCCAGAGGAGTGAGTCATCTTCATCCCCCACCTCGTCTGAGGTCTGGGTTCCCCCTGCACCCCTTTGTGCGGGGGATTTTGTTCTTCTGCGGGCTAGATTTCCACAATCTGGCCCTGAATTCCATTCTACACCTCACCACTTTCATTATAGTGTGTGAGGCCTTCCTCTGCATGGAGCCGCACTTCGGCCTATGGCTGAAGACCTTCCGCGTCGAGCCAAAGAGCAAGGTGCCGAATTCGTCGAGTGCGGCGGTGCCACGATCAGTAAGCTCCAAAAGCCGATCTGGCTGGAGGGGACCTTCATTGAGACAGTTAAGATTTGGTAGTGCGAGTGGTTCTACATCACAGAGCCACTTGACCCGGTTCAGGTCGTGGCCCCTGTCTTCACCGGCCCCTCCGAGGAAGCTGGTGTCCTCGTAGAAACAAGGCCTGGAATGGGGAAACCTAGACGAGGTCAAAGCACTCCAAGAGTGGCTCCAGGCCCTCAAGAAGAAGAACAAGCTGGTGGATGTGGTAGACGTGATGCTTCATCGGTACATCCTTCCACTCCAGCTCTGGGCTAATCCCATGTGGCTTTACACGCCCGAGGACTTCCAACTCTGCTGAACTTCTTCTACACCAACATCGACGGGATGTGGAAGGCTCTCTTCAAGCTGTCCCAAAATGAATTCTCTACTGACGGGCTAGACTTTGGCTACAACACCGGGCGCAAGACTTCCGAGGTAAAGACCACTTTTATATGTTCAACAAGCTTTGTATTTTGCCTTTATCTGAATCTCCCTTCCCTATTCCCATAAATGGGTGTCCACGGCAGTGCTTATTGCGTGCCCGACACTGCTTCCCGAGGACCAGCGGATCCCCGGGCTGCAGGCCCTCCTGGCCATGGTGCCTCGAAAGGCCAAAACCAAGGATAAAGAGCCAGAGAAGAAGAGTAAGGGTCTCCGGATCCGAGATCTGGCGGACGCCAGGTCCGAGAACATCCGAGTTCTCTCCTCAGACAAAGAGGAGAGGAAGGATAAAGAAGGGGAGCTAAGTTCCTCCTCCTCGAATAAGAAAAGGGCGGGCGTCCAAGGACATTGCAAGGGCCCACGCCATCCGGACACGTCATCGCCTTGTGAAAGCTGCGATGCCATACCCTACTAGGCCCCACCCGCAACCAAAAGGTCGACTCCTCCGAAATAGAGGATGACCTCATCGAGACGCGGCGGTCGAGGCCACCACCAAGGAGGTACTCCTTCTTCCCATATGAGCATTAAATACTCAAGCGCGGTTCTTTGCAATCTTTGAATTAATTAATTATCTTCTTGCAGCCTGCAATGCTCCGATATCAGCGATAAGACGTCGTCGAGCGGTCTCCCTCATTTGAGCGCCTTGGAGGAACATCAACCCTCCCCCACCGCCCATGATGGGCTAGGGGAGGCAACTTCACAGCATGCCCCACCCGAAACCACTATGGGGGAAGGGTTGATGCCTCCATGGTTGAAGCCTCAACATCCAAGGACCCAATGGAGAAGAGCCCCTCCTCTACGGAGGAAAAAATTGGGGCAACCAACTACCTCGGCGTCCATTGACCCAGAGCAACCTCGGTAGCCTTAAACGGCAACCATTCCTCCAATGATGGGAAGGGACGAGGTGGCCCATCCATCCCCATCTACAACATGGCACGCGAGGTGGACCGAAGGATGGAGGCATCACTGGCGGACTCCTCCATTGTTGTCGAGCACCACGTCCTACTAGGTGTGGCGCTAGAAAGTTATCGGTCCGCCGAGGCCGGTATCAGGGAGGCCTTCAAGGGTATCTACCATGGTTTTGAGGTAACCCTTCCTAGTAATCTCCAGATTTTACTATTGTCGCATAAGAAACACTATTTCCATTAGATGCATCCAATAGCCTTTTGAGCTGATGGGTAAAAATTGCCTGAAGATTTAAGTTACTGCAGATGCGTAAAATAGCCGCGTAACTACAATAGCCCCTGAGCCCTGAGTGAGATACCAAGATCTTACTCGGGGTCTTAGTAAAAACTCAATGTTTGGTAGAAGTGAATGTATTGTAGCCCCCAAGACCCTGATCGGAATAGAAAAGTCGATTAGGGGATCAATATGTCAGAGTAAGCTAACTATTACTGTTGCAGGTTTCAACCTCGGTTTCAGCATCCAACGCGAGGGAGTTGGAAGAGCTGAACCATAAGCTCGACCGATTCAAGAAGGATGCGGATCTACTCAAGAAGCAGATGGAGGTTGCTGTAGGTAAATACTGAGAATCTGTAGCATCATGAAAATGCAATGGCTATTGCAAGTTCCAATTCATACACCGATGTATTTGCAACTGCCACCACGGGGCATGAAAGGCTCTGGTCCGAGCTGAAAATAGCTCGGCAAGAAGCCGAACATCAGAGGGCTACGGCGGAAAAGGCCTACCTGGAGCTGGTCAAAGAAAAAGAGGTTGGCAAGAAGCACGTAGCCCGGGTCGCCGAGGTCGAAGAGGACCTAAAGGGTCTTTGCACGCAGCGCGATGCTCTTCAGAAGGAGAAGGATAAGCTAACCTCCAAGCTGGCCACAGCCAGCTCGGCTTGTGGGAAGGCCACCACCCAGGCCTGGGCTGATTGCGAGGTGCTTCAATAAGTGAAGAAAACCATCACCGGTAAGCCCTATTTGCTTCACTGCATTTTTGGTGACAACTGATTTGCTCATCTTACGCAAATCTGGCCTTTAGGGACCTGCCGTGGAGTGCTTCAGATGCCGGTGCCTATTTTGCTGCCAGCCTGATAGGTCCAAAGATAAAACCTTCTGGTCCCAGTTCTAGGCACCCGAGCACCCACCATTGCTGAACAATCAAATGAAGCAGCTGGTGGAGCTGTTCCGTGTAGCCTGGTCGGTGATGCAGGACATCTACATTAACCTTTGGCCAAGCCAACTAATGCCGACAAGCTTCTTCGGCTTGGTGAACAGGCTTTGGGGGAACAACCCCCAATTTGAATGTGGAAGCGGTCGACCTATCTGGAGGGGGCGGAAAGGGCGTATGCGTCTACAATGGTGCATTTCCTAAAGATAAAGCCGTTGGACATTGCCTCCGGACCTCCAGCAGGAAAGGATCGGACTCCGGAATAGTTCCTGGCGAAGATGCATGAAGGTGCTTGGGTGACCGAGGCCCAATGTAACAAGGCAGAACTCAAGTTTTGATTTTCCCTTGGTATGCCTGGACGAATGTGTATAAAACAAGCTATATTTTGTTAAATGATCGGTTTTATCTGATGTGTTATTGTTGTTCCTGTGCGATTGTTGTTGAATATGAAAGTGGCTAGTCATCGGCTTTAGCCCCCGTGTAGATGCTACATGGGGTGTTTCTTTAAAACACGTACAGCCTTAGCCGACGTCTTGGGGCCCGGAGGCGGTGGTGTGTTTAGACAAACCAAGCAATCAAATTATAAAGGATTGAGAGCTTTCACTTGGTCATGGAAACTTGACTTGTGGGGTAGTTTATCTAGCCCCTAGTGTAGTGGTGATCGGCCTAGACGACATGCATCTAGCTTAACACATCGGTTCTTGTAACAAGGACCATTCGTTTATCACAACCTAACCCCTAACAGCTTTTAGTTTGACACTGTCTTCGGATTGCCGACCAGTTTGCGTTTATTGTGAAAATCGTTTTTTGGCTTTATCCACTTAGGCACTTGACCATTCGAGCTGGACGTACAATCGCAGTGGTTCTCCCTTTATGTCCTAGCCGAACATAGTGGAATGTAGGAGGTAAAGACAGGAGCCGGGCAACCCAATCATTGACGAAAATTGCAATTCGAAACTAATGCATATAATGCTACATCTGAGACGCCGAACAATTTTCAGACATGAACATAAGCTTGGTTCTAAATCCAAGCCCTAAGTTGAAAGTTGGGCTCATCTATGTGTAATGTTGTGAGGCAAAAGGCCAAAGAAGAAAAATGATACTCAAAGTTGTACTAGGACCGAAGAAAGGTTTGCTTTAGCATTCATGGGGCTCGATCATACATGCCGAGCTGTTTACATGGAAGAACCATAACTTATACAGGCAGTATGTGAGAAAAAGGAAAAAGGTAATGGAGTATAATACAATGCTTTAATGAACCAAATGGTTGGCCCGTGTCTTTTCCCTGCCACACATCTGCGCCTCCGTGATGTTGACCAACTTTGCCTTATCGATGCCAAGGGTGTGTGAAGACGGCGGACTACTTCGTATAGGCTGTGCTTGACGCACCCTAAATTTGGGGCCCCTTACGAGGCTAGGGCTGTGGTGACAGCCTAACACTGTCGAAATGTATTTCTTGGCAGGCCCTTATTGTGCCGAAAAGATCAAGTGTTGGGTGTGTTCCGAGAAACCGAGACGACACACCATGTTTTTATGCTTCGCAAGCCCACAAGGAATTTTAAGTGCAAAATTATGCACTGCAGGTACGTAGTCTACTACCATGAGGCGGGGTTCGCACACTTAAGGGGCTGCAGCCCATTCAGATTGGATCCGAGTGGAAAATGGATGTAGACTCTTAATGGGCTCAAGTTTTAAGCCCACCTTGGAGGTCTATATAAAGACGAGTGGGCGCACCACTTAGGGTTGACCTTTTTCCTCCCTGGACAGCTGCCGCTGCAACTCCCCACACCCATGCTGCGTGACCGAACCTAGCAGTCAGCTGCCCGACGCTACTCCCTTCATGTGTGGATACCTTGGAGGCATTGCACTTGCCGAGGGATCCACGAGGTACCTGATGTCTACTACACAACCTTCCTCTTGTAGACATTGTTGGGCCTCCAAGTGCAGAGGTTTGTAGGACAGTAGCCAATTTCCATCAAGTGGATGACCTAAGGTTTATCAATCCATGGGAGGCATAGGATGAAGATAGTCTCTCTCAAACAACCCTGCAACCAAATAACAAAGAGTCTCTTGTGTCCCCAACAGACCCAATACAATGGTAAATTGTATAGGTGCACTAGTTCGGCGAAGAGATGGTGATACAAGTGGTATATGAATAGTAGATATAGGTTTTTGTAATCTGAAATTATAAAAACAGCAAGGTAACTAATGATAAAGGTAAGCACGAACGGTATTGCAATGCTAGGAAAGAAGGCCTAGGGTTCATACTTTCACTGGAGCAAGTTCTCTCAACAATAATAACATAATTGGATCATATAACTATCCCTCAACATGTAACAAAGAGTCACTCCAAAGTCACTAATAGCGGAGAACAAACAAGGAGATTATTGTAGGGTACGAAACCACCTCAAAGTTAGCCTTACTGATCGATCTATTCAAGAGTCCGTAGTAAAATAACACCAAGCTATTCTTTCCGTTCGATCTATCGTAGAGTTCATACTATAATAACACCTTAAGACACAAATCAACCAAAACCCTAATGTCACCTAGATACTCTCATGTCACCTCAAGTATCCGTAGGTATAATTATACGATATGCATCACACAATCTCAGATTCATCTATTCAACCAACACAAAGAACTTCAAAGAGTGCCCCAAAGTTTCTACCGGAGAGTCAAGTCGAAAACGTGTGCCAACCCCTATGCATAAGTTCACGAGGTCACGGAACTCGCAAGTTGATCACCAAAACATACATCAAGTGGATCACGTGATATCCCATTGTCACCACAAATAAGCACATGCAAGACATACATCAAGTGTTCTCAAATCCTTAAAGACTCAATCCGATAAGATAATTTCAATGGGAAAACTCAATTCATCACAAGAGAGTAGAGGGGGAGAAACATCATAAGATCCAACTATAATAGCAAAGCTCGTGATACATCAAGATCGTACCACCTCAAGAACATGAGAGAGAGATCAAACACATAGCTACTGGTACATACCCACAGCCCCAAGGGTGAACTACTCCCTCCTCATCATGGAGAGCATCGGGATGAGGAAGATGGCCACCGGAGAGGGATTTCCCCCCTCCGACAGGGTGCCGGAACGGGTCTAGACTGGTTTTTGGTGGCTACGGAGGCTTTTGGCGACGGAACTCCCGATCTATTCTGTTCCCCGATGTTTTTAGGCTATATGGACATATATAGGCGAAAGAAGTCAGTCAGGGGAGCCACGAGGGGCCCATGAGGGTGGGGGCGTGCCTAGTGGGGCAGGCGCGCCTGCCTGCCTCGTGGCCACCTCGAAACTTCCCTGACGTCTACTCCAAGTCTCCTGGATTGGTTCTGTTCCAAAAATAAGTTCCGTGAAGTTTCAGGTCAATTGGACTCCGTTTGATTTTCCTTTTCTGCGATACTCTAAAACGAGGAAAAAACAGAAACTGGCACTGGGGTCTAGGTTAATAGGTTAGTCCCAAAAATCATATAAAATAGCATATAAATGCATATAAAACATCCAAGGTTGATAATATAATAGCATGGAACAATCAAAAATTGTAGATACGTTGGAGACGTATCAAGCATCCCCAAGCTTAATTCCTACTCGTCCTCGAGTAGGTAAATGATAAAAACAGAATTTTTGATGTGGAATGCTACCTAACATATTTATCAATGTAATCTTCTTTATTGTGGCAAGAATATTCAGATCCATAAGATTCAAGACAAAAGTTTAACACCGACATAAAAATAATAATACTTCAAGCATACTAACAAAGCAATCATGTCTTCTCAAAATAACATGTCCAAAGAAAGCTATCCCTACAAAATCATATAGTCTGGCTATGCTCTATCTTCATCACACAAAATATTTAAATCATGCACAACCCCGATGACAAGCCAAGCAATTATTTCATACTTTTGATGTTCTCTAACTTTTTCAATGTTCACGCAATACATGAGCGTGAGCCATGGACATAGCACTATAGGTGGAATAGAATGGTGGTTGTGGAGAAGACAAAAAGGAGAAGATAGTCTCACATCAACTAGGCGTATCATTGGGCTATGGAGATTCCCATCAATAGATGTCAATGTGAGTGAGTAGGGATTGCCATGCAACAGATGCACTAGAGCTATAAATGTATGAGAGCTCGAAAAGAAACTAAGTGGGTGTGCATCCAACTCACTTGCTCACGAAGACCTAGGGCATTTTGAGGAAGCCCATCATTGGAATATACAAGCCAAGTTCTATAATGAAAGATTCCCACTAGTATATGAAAGTGACAACATAGGAGACTCTCTATCATGAAGATCATGGTGCTACTTTGAAGCACAAGTGTGGTAAAAGGATAGTAGCATTGCCCCTTCTCTCTTTTTCTCTCATTTTTTGTTTTTTTGTTTTTTTGGGCCTTCTCTTTTTTTGGCCTCTTTTTTTCTTTTTTTTCCATACAGAGTCTCATCCCGACTTGTGGGGGAATCATAGTCTCCATCATCCTTTCCTCACTGGGACAATGCTCTAATAATTATGATCATCACACTTTTATTTGCTTACAACTTTACAACTTGATATTTAGAACAAAATATGACTCTATATGAATGCCTCCGATGGTGTACCGGGATGTGCAATGACTCATGAGTGACATGTATGAAAGAATTGTGAACGGTGGCTTTGCCACAAATACGATGTCAACTACATGATCATGCAAAGCAATATGACAATGATGGAGCATGTCATAATAAACGGAATGGTGGAAAGTTGCATGGCAATATATCTCGGAATGGCTATGGAAATTCCATAATAGGTAGGTATGGTGGCTGTTTTGAGGAAGATATATGGTGGGTTTATGGTACCAGCGAAAGTTGCATGATACTAGAGAGGCTAGCAATGATGGAAGGGTGAGAGTGCGTATAATCCATGGACTCAACATTAGTCATAAAGAACTCACATACTTATTGTAAAAATCTATTAGTTATCAAAACAAAGTACTACGCGCATGCTCCCAGGGGGATAGATTGGTAGGAAAAGACCATCGCTCGTCCCCGACCGCCACTCATAAGGAAGACAATCAATAAATAAATCATGCTCCGACTTCATCACATAACGGTTCACCATACATGCATGCTACGGGAATCACCAACTTCAACATGAGTATCTCTCAAATTCACAACTACTCAACTAGCATGACTCTAATATCATCATCTTCATATCTCAAAACAATCATCAAGTATCAAATTTCTCATAGTATTCAATGCACTTTATATGAAAGTTTTTATTATATCCCTCTTGGATGCCCATCATATTAGGACTAGTTTCATAACCAAATCAAACTACCATGTTGTTATAAAGGACTCTCAAAATAATATAAGTGAAGCATGAGAGATCAATTATTTCTATAAAATAAAACCACCACCGTGCTCTAAAAGGATATAAGTGAAGCACTAGAGCAACGACAAACTACTCCGAAAGATATAAGTGAAGATCAATGAGTAGTTGAATAATTATGAAACTATGTGAAGACTCTCTAACATTTAAGAATTTCAGATCTCGGTATTTTATTCAAACAGCAAGCAAAACAAAATAAAATAAAATGATGCTCCAAGCAGAACACATATCATGTGGTGAATAAAAATATAGCTCCAAGTAAAGTTACTGATGAATGAAGACGAAAGAGGGGATGCCATCCGGGGCATCCCCAAGCTTAGGCTCTTGGTTGTCCTTGAATATTGCCTTGGGGTGCCTTGGGCATCCCCAATATTAGGCTCTTGCCATTCCTTATTCCATAATCCATCGAATCTTTACCCAAAACTTGAAAACTTCACAACACAAAACTTACTAGAAAACTCGTAAGCTCTGTTAGTATAAGAAAATAAATCACCACTTAGGTACTGTTGTGAACTCATTCTAAATTAATATTTGTGTAATATCTACTGTATTCCAACTTCTCTATGGTTCATACCCCCCGATACTACTCATAGATTCATCAAAATAAGCAAACAACATATAGAAAACAGAATCTGTCAAAAACAAAACAGTCTGTAGTGATCTGTATCAAACGTATACTTCTGGAACCCCAAAAATTCTGAGAAATTAGGAAGTCCTAGGAAATTTGTTTGTTAATCTACTGCAAGTGTAATTGGTATTTTATCGCTCTCTAGTAAAAAAATGAAAATTATTCTCGTGAGCGCATACTTTCTGTTTTTTACAGCAAGATCAAATAACAATCACCCAAGAAGATCCTAAAGGCTTTACTTGGAACAAATACTGATTAAAACATAAAACCACATCTAAATAGAAGCTATATGAATTATTTATTACTAAACAGGAGCAAAAAGCAAGAAACTAAAATAAAGTTTGTTGCCTCCCAACAAGCGCTATCGTTTAACGCCCCTAGCTAGGCATGATGATTTCAATGATGCTCACATAAGACATAAGAATTGAAACATAAAGAGAGCATCATGAAGAATATGACAAGCACATTTAAGTCTAACCCACTTCCTATGCATAGGGATTTTGTGAGCAAACAACTTATGCTAACAATAATCAACTAGCATAGGAAGGCAAAACAAGCATAACTTTAAAACTTTAAGCACATAGGGAGGAAACTTGGTATTATTGCAATTCCTACAAGAATATATTCCTCCCTCGTAATAATTTTCAGTAGCATCATGAATAAATTCAACAATATAACCATCACATAAATAATTCTTTTCATGATCTACAAGCATAGAAGTTTTACTACTCACCATATAAGCAAAATTCTTCTCATTCGGAATAGTGAGAGTATCATAAGAAACTCAAATTTTAAATTGTTTCCACATTAAATGAGTAATGTTCAGAAAAGGGGTAATCATAATCATGACAAGTTTTATAAATATAATCATCACTACTTTTTATAGCATAAGTTTCATCACAATAATCATCATAAGTAGCAACTTTGTTCTCATCATAATCAATTGAAACCTCTTCCAAGATAGTGGAATCATTACTAAATAAATTCATGACCTCTCCAAATCCACTTTCATAATTATCATAATAAGATTCAACATCCTCCAAAATAGTGGGATCACTACTTCCTAAAGTTGACACTCTTCCAAACCCACTTTCATCAATATAATCATCATAAGTAGGAGGCATGCTATCATAATTATAAATTTGCATATCAAAACTTGGGAGACTAAAAATATCATCTTCATTAAACATAGCATCCCCAAGCCTAGGACAAATATTAATTGCAGCAAATATATTCTCAAAAACATCATCTTCATCAAACATAGCATCCCCAAGCTTGGGCCTTTTCATATCATAAGCATAATCACTCTCATCATTAATAGTATGGATAGCACCAATAGTATAGCAATTATCATCATTACAATGAGTAGTAGGAGCAACACCATTTGGGAGAGATACTGTAGCGACCCGACCTCAGACGGTCAAGCCTCTGTGTATCTGTGCCATCCCTGGATCGGTATGCTGGCACACACAGTACATCAATGTATATATCAAAGTGCAATCACATGTATAAATAACGTAAAACGGATATATACCTCATAAGTCTCAGCGGAAACAAACAATCAGGTGTGGAGTCCCATCAACGCCATCGGCAAGTTGAGTGTAGACCGTAACCCTGTACATTCTCTTACTCATCGGAAGGAACATATCTGCAACATGAGACGTTGCAGCCGTGTAGGTCAGTACATTGAATGTACCGACAAGATCACAATATGAGGAAAACAGATGATAAAACTATTCTATATGCAATATGGCTTCGTGGCTCTGTGTCTGATGTTTTTGCGTAAAAGCTGGTTTTATTTTCCCTACAACAAAGGAATATCAGGAGTCTGTACTACGGAGTTTTCTATCATGACATGGTTCCGCCAACCGATGTCTCATAGCCCAAATCATCATAAGTTGCCCACAATTAAGTTATCAATCCGGTGTTGAGAGTTCCGAGATAGATCCAAGTCCAGAAGCTCAAATTGTCCGTAACCGGGGACACGACTAATCGATTAGGTTTTAACCCTCTGCAGAGGTTTGTACACTTTACTCGCAAGATTCGATCCCTCTCTTTTCATTCTCGCACTTCAGGGTGTTTGAGAACAAGATGACCGAAACATGGTCTTCCGAAGAGTTCCTCTGACCACTGTCCGGTGCTCATCCAATCCTACCGTAGTTCTACATCTGCTAGCACCGTCCCAGCCAGAGTCACCACTAAGGTCAACCAAGCCAGAGCCCATAGTGACTTGCGGTTGTACAGGTAAGCTTCCGGGGATGAAGTATCCTTCCGTCTCTTTGAGTCTGGGTGAAGCTTTCCGCAAGATGTCATGGCGCTTCTCCATGCATCCCGTCCAACCACTGGTTTCTCCAGGGTGCCCGTCAACCGTCCTTCACCCAGTAGTGTGTATTGAATTCTTGTCTCGAGTCTCGAAATCTTGAGGAGTCCTGAAGATGCAGTCCTTGCAGATACCATCATGAAGTTGTCGTCTTTGACGTAAAGTCCTTCATTCTCACACCACTCCCGAGCACTCATACCAAACCCCGTGTACTACAGCGTAGCATTAAAACTATATACGTCCCGGGCTTGGTAACAGGGAGGTGGGTTCCTACCTCATGCATTCTACTCAACTACAAGAATTAATATCACTACTAGAGAAGTTGTTGCAAGGATGACACTAAATGCAATAAAAATATAGGTATGAAAAACATGGTCAAAGTGAACTTGCCTGGTATTACTTGATGAAGATAATAACGCTCTCAGAATAAAGACTTGGTAAAACTATTCGTCACTCCGTTGAAAATCTATATTAAACAGACATAGCATTCATAAGCAAACATCATAGCAAACAATTCTAGCACTCAAAATAACAATCCAAACACAAATAAACTCAATAATAAAACTCAAACAAATTCCAAAGAACCCTCGAATAAAACTACAAAGAAAACTATTAGGAAAAGTCTAAGACTTTACTACAAACAACTAATATATTTTTGTCCTAGGTAAAACTTAATACCAATTAAAACACTAATCTAATTAACAGAAAAGAAATATAGTTTTTATTAAAATAACAGAAGATATTTTTCATCAACTTTTACTAGCAAAAAGAAACACATAAAAAGACTATTTTAAAACTCTAGTTATGCTTAAAAAAAACTAGAACTAAAACAATACTGTTTTGCCTAAAACCCTAATTTACAATAAACTAAAATAAATAAATATATGCTACTGGATAAACAAAACAATAACAAAACAGTAGCAAAAAGAATGAATCAAAAAAATATTTCATAAAACTCAAGATACGGCCAAAATAGTGATTTGAACAAATTTCATCAAACTCAAATTTATTCTGGTCAAATTTGAAAACTAAGTACGCAAACAGAAACTTCAACAAATTTGTGACACAATGCAAAAAGAATAACTCAATTTGGATCTAAAACATAAAAGTTATAGAATATCTAAGATTGAAACTTTTCTGTTTTTTATAGTAACGAAAATTTAAAAGAAAAAACAGAACGGGCAAGTCTACTGGGCTAGGAGCTGAGCGATCTGTAACTAACCGTTGCTCGGGCAGAACTTTACATAAACGTGCACGTACGTTTAAAACAAAAAACTGGCAAACTGGTTCGATCTAAACCATAATAAACCGTGTACTAAACCAAACCAACTGATCTAAAGAAGCGATCTACTAAAACCGATCTAGCACTTAGCGCTTTGATTAAAAAAAGGAAGGAGCTAACACCTACGTGACTTACAGTGAAGAAACGGCGGTGGCAGAGAAGCAGGGCGCCGGCGGGGTGGTGGCTCCGGTGACCGGTGGCGGAGACGGCGATGTCCAGTGGATGGAGAACTCTGGGGGGGGTCCGATTTTCTATGGATAGTGAGGCGAGAAGACGTCGGAGTCGAGCGGGCGTCGGCGTAAACTCCCGTGCTCTGGATGAACTCCGGTGGTGTTGCGAGCTTGAGGCGGTGGCTCCGGTCAAACCTGGGTGACAAAAATATGTCAATGAGGGGCGCAAAGGCGAGGGAAATCAAAGTCCAGAGGGAGGGATCTCAAGGAGGCTCACCGATGATGCACTCATCCGACGAAAAAGCTTCGGTGGCCGAGATCGGAATGAAGACGGCGTGTGGTACGGTGAGTTTGGGGCATGGGTTTTCAAAGGAAATCGGGAGAGGGACTATCTAGGTATTGATAGGACATATTCTTGGGGTAGGGGGCAGCTTTGGGGATCGGATTCCGGAGATCGCGGACACGGGCGACATGGCAATCTTCTATTCTGTTTCTTTCTATGAGGAGCAAGAAGAAAGGAAAAAAACGAGGGAGAGAGAGATCGTGAAAGGGAGGGGTGGCGGCGGCTCGTGGGAGTCCCTCCCATACGTGCGCTAGCCCTAGCGCCAGCACTGGGCTGGGTCGGCCGGTGCACCTCGCCTGGCCTGGCCTGCGGGTGTTTTTTTTATAAAACAGCGATGAAAGAAAACAAATAAACCAGAAATAAAAAAACGTTTTATATAGGCATACTATGTACCAAAATTCTTAGAATAAAATTTCCTAAATCATGAACATATTTTCATGACTAAATAAAATAATGTTTTAAAAAAATATTTTTGTAGCAACTCCAAAATGAAAGGGAATTTGAGTTTCAAATAAATTGTCAAACATTGTCTCTGATTTTTTTGGAGTGTCATATTCCTCCTCTCATATTTTTTATCAGAGTATTTTTGACAAGATGCAAACTAAAAAAATAGGGATTCAAAATGAAAAAATTTGGGAAAGTCCTTTTATTCCCTCTCATTTAACTTTCAAAAAGTTTCAAATTTCACTCACTTTCAATCAATCCGTCACACAACAATAAAACAAACAATCATAAATATTTATTTAATATAACTTCCAAAATTTAGAATTTTGGGATGTTACAAACCTACCACACTTAAAATGAATCTCGTCCTCGAGATTCGTAGAGGCTAGCAAGAAAAGGTTAGGGTTTGGAGGTCTTCTAGCAAATATTTTGGCCGGAAGGGTCAGGGGTGCTACCACACTTAAAAGCAAGGTTACAGTTCCAAAAAACTCACATACTTCCTCCGGAGTGCCGGCAATATCTATCTCTTCACATATCTTACAATAGCTCCTTCATTAATGCTCTTCTGTCACAAGCATAGCATTTTCCTCAAAATCTTTGGTCGCTTTGTCAAAGATGAAGTTCGTCCGAGACTGGATCTTAGCTGATAGGTCTGCGTCCATTCTAGACAACTATCGAAATACTCATGGTGGCCTACCATTAATGGTTTCTGCAGAAAAAGGGCATTGGCTTCATTCTCACCGTATAATCTACGATTAGCAACAGCTGCCATGTACATGGGTTTATCATCATACCATTCTAAGGCTTAGGAAAGGCTTCAATGGGCGTCGTCACTTTACTATGGGTAAGTCTCTCAGATTTACGATTCCAAATATCAAGAGTGAATGATACGAGTAAGTCGGTATGGTGATCAATTCATTCCGCACCCAGATCATTACCCTGTATAAGGTTTAGTGAATCTCGTATTTCTAACAGTCGGGCATCCTCACAAGCTTTGTAGAAATTTCTCTTGTCCTCGAACTGGGTTCGGGGAAATCCATTGATTCTGCAAGCTGAACAAAACATCTATCGTTCTTCCCAATCCCGGGGTTTACGTAACATCCTATGTAACGTCTGCTGATCAATTCACAGCTTCTTCCAGAATTCTTCCTTCAACAAGATTGTGCTTGTGCCTTTGTCAAATCCTGGGCCTGTGGGTTATGGGTCCACTTCAGCGCTTGCATAGTGTTAACTCATCCGTGGAGTTACAGTTGTTCCATATTCCAACATTAAACCTCCTTTAAATCCAATAGTACTTCATTTTGTCATACTCTTGGGGTAATGATCATACAAAACTCCAACTTATTTGGTCCCGCTCCCTTCTATGGACCGTCATGAATAACACATTTCTTTCTTCATTGATCTTGTGGCTTTACGGAGTACTACCACACCAGAAAGCACTAGTTTATCCATAAATAATATTATTTTCATATCAAATCTTTTATCACATCCTTAACCATTTTTCGTAAATCCAAATTCCAAAAAGTACTTTGTTACAAATGCTGCCACCCACATGATTTGGTATGGTCACGCATTACTTCCTACTTTATTCATTTTTCCTCCTTGAGGATTCTTCAGTCCCACTGGAATTGTGCGACATGCGCCTTGAAATCTTCAATCTTCTGTTTCATCATGGTGGCCTTGAGCTTCATTTCCATCATCTCTGCATGCACTTCTCTTAGGTATTCCTGAGTATAACGGAGTCTTGCTTCAAGTATTTCTCCGGTCTGGCGTATGGCTTCCATGGCTGCTTCACGAACAGCGTCGAAGAAAGTTGCTTGTGGTACACGTGAGATGAAAAAGTACCGCCCCATCATCTTTGGGCAAACTCCTTTCATTCGGTGGAGGTGTACCTCCACATACCAAAGTTCCACTCCCTTTTGCATGAAGGGGTAGCCTTTGTAGACTGCATCTCCTTCAAGGTGAATATGCTTCATCATGTCCTTCAGGATCTTCGGGTAATCATGATCACTTGTCAGGGTCATGATCGTTTCCGGGCCCTTAAGGAAAGACTCATAAAGGGTCGTCATCTGCAGTTGTAAAACAAAAATGGTGCTCAGAATAAGGTACATATCTCCTTGGGTACACATTCATATCATCCAAACAGAACTTCAAACTCAATTTCCAACATCCAGTTTATGCATCACAACTCATTTTCTTCCATGTTCACCCAGAATATTAATTTCCAAGATAAAACATAACAACTCCTTAAAGCCTTTCAGCATATGACATATCAACTTTATTGAGTCATGAATTATTACAATCTCTGAGTAATCTATTACATAACTCAACCCCGCATTCTCATGAAAAAGTGTTTTCCATACTACCCTTATTACTGATATCAACATCTCCACTACTCAGCTCCAGCTTTCTCATGATTTGAACAATCCCTAGCAAATGTCCTGCTTCCTTGCAACGAAAACAAATAACTTCCGGCATGTCTCGAGGCTTCTTGGTGATGGTGCCTGCTCCTTGAGTTCCTTGCTTCCTTTCGAGACAATCATTGGCATAATGCCCGACGTCCTTACATTCAAAACAGGTAATATGACTCTTGTCCCTCTTTGCAGAAATTGGGTTGTTCTGAGGGTGTCTTTGTTTTCTCTTCCTGGTTTTCTTCATTCTGATCAAACGTTCTATTCCCCGTGGATCAAACTCCACTGCTTCTGTCGGGAAGTATCCCAGATACTCTTTTCTTTCCTTGGTGCAATACTGTGAAAAATGTCCTTCTTCTCCACATGAATAACATGCATTGGAGTAAAATCTGTTGAGGCTTTCTCCATCAGGGTCTTCAACACTTTCCTTAATCACAGGTTCTTTCATAACTTCTCGGAGGGCTTCTATCATTCCTTCTTCCTGCTTCTGAATAGTTTGTTGCACCGTGGGGTAAATGTGACACTGAGCTGGGTAGTGGGTGGTTCCTTCACACAAGAAACAAGTCACCTGACTAGTTGGGCATTCCTCAGCTGGGTGTTTCTCCTCACAATGAGGGCATCCATCCTTGTGTTCCTCCTGGGTGTGTCCTATTTCTCTGCAAATCTTGCAGGCACAAGGTTTATTTCTTGGGATATCATGGTGCTTCCGGATAAGACAGGATCTTGTCAAAGTCTTCTTGAATTCTTCCCAAGTCCTTGCTCCATTCCATCCCTGTATAGCTTGATGCATCTGCCACCATGTTGCAGCACTTCCTTCAAAGTACTGAAGAGCGTACGATACTTCATTCTTCCTTGAAACCAAATTGCTCCCGAAGTGATTCTCCATGTTCTGAATCCATAGCTCTGCTTCCGGCTGGGTTTTCGGTCCAGAGAATACCAGTCCAACTTCATTCATCATCTACTGGGTCCAAGGGTTTTAGGGTGAGATAAAAGAGAGGTGGGGAGGAATATACACAATAGAAACAATAGTTTATGAAGAAATGAGTTTTATTTTATGGCTGTCGGAAAAACATCAAACAAATGACAGCTCACAATCGTCGCATCTAACGTAAGTGTATAATAGGGGTTTGGTCCTCTAACGGTTGAATAATTCTTCTGATTCTTCAAGTCGTCGGAGTCTTCAACTGGTGTAGCTTCAACTCTTCTAATGCATGGTCAAATCCTGTTTACTCTGAAATGGTCATCGGTTGTCCGATATCTTGTCCTTCTTGGAGCGGCTTCGGTTGATCCTCTGTGTGGTCAAAAGGGAAAGGGTATATTCTAACTATTTGAGGTAAGAGAGGATATTTGATAAAATCAGAAAAGATGAGAAGTAATGGATTCTTTTGAAAATAGAGTTTTAGAGATTTCCTGTCCTAGGGGCTTTCCGATTTCTAGGGTCACGTCCTATAGTCAACATGTGCTCTGATACCATATCTATAGCGACCCGACCTCAGACGGTCAAGCCTCTGTGTATCTGTGCCATCCCTGGATCGGTATGCTGGCACACATAGTACATCAATGTATATATCAAAGTGCAATCACATGTATAAATAACATAAAACGGATATATACCTCATAAGTCTCAGCGGAAACAAACAATCAGGTGTGGAGTCCCATCAACGCCATCGGCAGGTTGAGTGTAGACCGTAACCCTGTACCATACTCTTACTCGTCAGAAGGAACATATCTGCAACATGAGACGTTGCAGCCGTGTAGGTCAGTACATTGAATGTACCGGCAAGATCACAATATGAGGAAAACAGATGATAAAACTATTCTATATGCAATATGGATTCGTGGCTCTGTGTCGGATGTTTTTGCGTAAAAGCTGGTTTTATTTTCCCTACAACAAAGGAATATCAGGAGTCTGTACTATGGAGTTTTCTATCATGACATGGTTCCGCCAACCGATGTCTCATACCCAAATCATCATAAGTTGCCCACAATTAAATTATCAGTCCGGTGTTGAGAGTTCCGAGATAGATCCAAGTCCAGAGGCTCAAATTGTCCGTAACCGGGGACACGACTAATCGATTAGGTTTTAACCCTCTGCAGAGGTTTGTACACTTTACCCGCAAGATTCGATCCCTCTCTTTTCATTCTCGCACTTCAGGGTGTTTGAGAACAAGATGACCGAAACATGGTCTTCCGAAGAGTTCCTCTGACCACTGTCCGGTGCTCATCCAATCCTACCGTAGTTCTACATCTGCTAGCACCATCCCAGCCAGAGTCACAACTAAGGTCAACCAAGCCAGAGCCCATAGTGACTTGCGGTTGCACAGGTAAGCTTCCGGGCATGAAGTATCCTTCCGTCTCTTTGAGTCTGGGTGAAGCTTTCCGCAAGATGTCATGGCGCTTCTCCATGCATCCCAGCCAACCACTGGTTTCTCCAGGGTGCCCATCAACCGTCCTTCACCCAGTAGTGTGTATTAAATTCTTGTCTCGAGTCTCGAAATCTTGAGGAGTCCTGAAGATGCAGTCCTTGCAGATGCCATCATGAAGTTGTCGTCTTTGACGTAAAGTCCTTCATTCTCACACCACTCCCGAGCACTCATACCAAACCCCGTCTACTACAGCATAGCATTAAAACTATATACGTCCCGGGCTTGGTAACAGGGAGGTGGGTTCCTACCTCATGCATTCTACTCAACTACAAGAATCAATATCACTACTGGAGAAGTTGTTGCAAGGATGACACTAAATGCAATAAAAATATAGGTATGAAAAACATGGTCAAAGTGAACTTGCCTGGTATTACTTGATGAAGATAATAACGCTCTCAGAATAAAGACTTGGTAAAACTATTCGTCACTCCGTTGAAAATCTATATTAAACAGACATAGCATTCATAAGCAAACATCATAGCAAACAATTCTAGCACTCAAAATAACAATCCAAACACAAAGAAACTCAATAATAAAACTCAAACAAATTCCATAGAACGCTCGAATAAAACTACAAAGAAAACTATTAGGAAAAGTCTAAGACTTTACTACAAACAACTAATATAGTTTTGTCCTAGGTAAAACTCAATACCAATTAAAACACTAATCTAATTAATAGAAAAGAAATATAGTTTTTATTAAAATAACAGAAGATATTTTTCATAAACTTTTACTAGCAAAAAGAAACACATAAAAAGACTATTTTAAAACTCTAGTTATGCTTAAAACAAAACTAGAACTAAAACAATACTGTTTTGCCTAAAACCCTAATTTACAATAAACTAAAATAAATAACTATATGCTACTGGATAAACAAAACAATAACAAAATAGTAGCAAAAAGAATGAATCAAAAAAATATTTCATAAAACTCAAGATACGGCCAAAATAGTGATTTGAACAAATTTCATCAAACTCAAATTTAATCTGGTCAAATTTGAAAACTAAGTACGCAAACAGAAACTTCAACAAATTTGTGACACAATGCAAAAAGAATTACTCAATTTGGATCTAAAACATAAAAGTTATAGAATATCTAAGATTGAAACTTTTCTGTTTTTTTATAGTGACGAAAATTTTAAAAAAATTTAGAACGGGCAGGTCTACTGGGCTAGGAGCTGAGCGATCTGTAACTAACCGTTGCTCGGGCGGAACTTTACATAAACGTGCACGTACGTTTAAAACAAAAAACTGGCAAACTGGTTCGATCTAAACCATAATAAACCGTGTACTAAACCAAACCAACTGATCTAAAGAACCGATCTACTAAAACCGATCTAGCACTTAGCGCTTTGATTAAAAAAAGGAAGGAGCTAACACCTACGTGACTTACAGTGAAGAAACGGCGGTGGCAGAGAAGCAGGGCGCCGACGGGGTGGTGGCTCCGGTGACCGGTGGCGGAGACGGCGATGTCCAGTGGATGGAGAACTCTGGGGGGGTCCGATTTTCTGTGGATAGTGAGGCGAGAAGACGTCGGAGTCGAGCGGGCGTCGGCGTAAACTCCCGTGCTCTGGATGAACTCCGGTGGCGTTGCGAGCTTGAGGTGGTGGCTACGGTCAAACCTAGGTGACAAAAATATGTCAATGAGGGTCGCAAAGGCGAGGGAAATCAAAGTCCAGAGGGAGGGATCTCAAGGAGGCTCACCGATGATGCACTCATCCGACGAAAAAGCTTCGGTGGCCGAGATCGGAATGAAGACGGCGTGTGGTACGGTGGGTTTGGGGCATGGGTTTTCAAAGGAAATCGGGAGAGGGACTAGCCAGGTATTTATAGGACATATTCTTGGGGTAGGGGGCAGCTTCGGGGATCGGATTCCGGAGATCGCAGACACGGGCGACATGGCAATCTTCTATTCTGTTTCTTTCCGTGAGGAGCAAGAAGAAAGGAAAAAAAATGAGGGAGAGAGAGATCGTGAAAGGGAGGGGTGGCGGCGGCTCGTGGGAGTCCCTCCCGTACATGCGCTAGCCCTAGCGCCAGCACTGGGCTGGGCCGGCCGGTGCGCCTCGCCCGGCCTGGCCTGCGGGTGTTTTTTTATAAAACAGCGATGAAAGAAAACAAATAAACCAGAAATAAAAAAACATTTTATATAGGCATACTATGTACCAAAATTCTTAGAATAAAATTTCCTAAATCATCAACATATTTTCATGACTAAATAAAATAATGTTTTAAAAAAATATTTTTGCAGCAACTCCAAAATGAAAGGGAATTTGAGTTTCAAATAAATTGTCAAACATTGTCTCTGATTTTTTTGGAGTGTCATATTCCTCCTCTCATATTTTTTTATGAGAGTATTTTTGACAAGATGCAAACTAAAAAAATAGGGATTCAAAATGAATTTTTTTTTGGGAAAGTCCTTTTATTTCCTCTTATTTAACTTTCAAAAAGTTTCAAATTTCACTCACTTTCAGTCAATCCGTCACACAACAATAAAACAAACAATCATAAATATTTATTTAATATAACATTCCAAAATTTAGAATTTTGGGATGTTACAGATACCTTTCTACCTTTGCTTCTCCATTTTTTCTTTTTCCTCTCCACATCATGTGTGGGTTCAATCCTCTTTTTAGAGCTCCGTATTAATGAGATTGGTTGAATAGAAGGCTCCTTCTCGTTAGCTGATTCATCATAAGAAATAATAGGAGAATATTAGGAAGTCTCTTCCCTTTCGTTAGTATTCTCTTCATCTTCTATTTGTTTTCTTTTCTTTATGTTATTGGCAATATAAGGGTTTTCAATGCAATTCACCGCACAATACATATAAATTTCTTCTAGATCAATATCGAGGAATTTCTCAAGGTTATATTCTGGAATAAGCTTAGTTTGACGTTTCATTTTTTCATAACCCAAAAGCAAACTAAGTTCATTATGATGTGCAAGGGAAATCAAGTCATCACAATTTTTGGACACGATTCGATCATGAAACAATTTGCATTTGATATTTAAATGACCATGTTCATTGCAATGTTCACAAGTATGGCTAAGATATTTTAAATTTTCAGCACTAACATCTATCCTTTCTTGTAACCATTTAGTTTCCAAATACTTATGCCTCTTGCAAAATCTATTTTCCCTAATTGATGTGTACTTGCAAGCTCTATGCACTCCACAAAAGTCGACACACTTATAAGAGACATTTTCATCATGACTAGTGCAATCATCATTAGTACTATGGGTATTCAAGGAGTTCATACTAACAACATTGCAATCATGCTCATCATTCAAATATTTAGTGCCAAACATTCTAATGCATTCTTCTTCTAGCACTTGAGCACAATTATCGGAATCCTTATTTTCATGATATATATTAAAAAGATGAAGCGTATGAGGTACCCTTAATTCCATTTTTTAGTTTTCTTTTATAAACTAAACTAGTGATAAAACAAGAAACAAAATGATTCGATTGCAAGATCTAAAGATATACCTTCAAGCACTAACCTCCCCGGCAACGGCGCCAGAAAAGAGATTGATGTCTACTACACAACTTTCCTCTTGTAGACATTGTTGGGCCTCCAAGTGTAGAGGTTTGTAGGACAGTAGCCAATTTCCATCAAGTGGATGACCTAAGGTTTATCAATCCATGGGAGGCATAGGATGAAGATAGTCTCTCTCAAACAACCTTGCAACCAAATAACAAAGAGTCTCTTGTGTCCCCAACAGACCCAATACAATGGTAAATTGTATAGGTGCACTAGTTCGGCGAAGAGATGGTGATACAAGTGGTATATGAATAGTAGATATAGGTTTTTGTAATCTGAAATTATAAAAACAGCAAGGTAACTAATGATAAAGGTAAGCACGAACGGTATTGCAATGCTAGGAAAGAAGGCCTAGGGTTCATACTTTCACTGGAGCAAGTTCTCTCACCAATAATAACATAATTGGATCATATAACTATCCCTCAACATGCAACAAAGAGTCACTCCAAAGTCACTAATAGCGGAGAACAAACAAAGAGATTATTGTAGGGTATGAAACCACCTCAAAGTTATCCTTTCTGATCGATCTATTCAAGAGTCCGTAGTAAAATAACACTAAGCTATTCTTTCCATTCGATCTATCGTAGAGTTCGTACTATAATAACACCTTAAGACACAAATCAACCAAAACCCTAATGTGACCTAGATACTCTAATGTCACCTCAAGTATCCGTGGGTATAATTATACGATATGCATCACACAATCTCAGATTCATCTATTCAACCAACACAAAGAACTTCAAAGAGTGCCCCAAAGTTTCTACCGGAGAGTCAAGTCGAAAATGTGTGCCAACCCCTATGCATAAGTTCACGAGGTCACGGAACTCGCAAGTTGATCACCAAAATATAAATCAAGTGGATCACGTGATATCCCATTGTCACCACAGATAAGCAGATGCAAGACATACATCAAGTATTCTCAAATCTTTAAAGACTCAATCCGATAAGATAACTTCAAATGGAAAACTCAATTCATCACAAGAGAGTAGAGGGGGAGAAACATCATAAGATCCAACTATAATAGCAAAGCTCGCGATACATCAAGATCATACCACCTCAAGAACACGAGAGATAGAGAGAGAGAGAGAGATCAAACACATAACTACTGGTACATACCCTCAGCCCCGAGGGTGAATGTAACATCCCAAATTTCCAATTTGTAATGTTGTGCATTAGATCATCACTGCATTGTGGTTTGATCCTAGAAATTCTACGCAACTCAAGGACCCATAGAGAGAGTTGGGGATTTCGTTATTTTCATATTTGAGTTTTCTCAAATTTTGAAAAGAGGATTGTTTGATTTTAATTATTTTCTCTTTGAATATTTCTTTTATTAAAAAATAAAATAGAGGGGATAAAATGACTTTCCCAAAATAAAGAAATATTGGAGATTTAATATTAAAATCAAAGAAGATTTTATTAGGAGTTTTTATTGCTATTTTATTTGAATTAGGAAAAATATGTGTTTTCAAAATTGCATTTTAGGCCCAAATAAATGTTCACCGTGTTTGGCATATTTTTAGAGGACGAGGAAAATTTATTTCGGCATTTTTGGAGTCCGTTTAGTATTACTTTTCTTTCTTTTTTTGCACGTCGAAATATATTATAAAAAGGAAACCGACCCTGAGCCGTGACCGACCGGGACTCGGTCCGGCCGGCCTTTAAAGCCCGAGGAACCGAGCCCCGCAGCCCACCGCACCGCCCCGCCGAACCCTAGCCGCCGCGCCGCCCCGCTACCCGTTAGCCGCGCCGCCGCCGCCCGCAGCTACCGCAACGCCGCCTCGCCTCGCCGTCGCCGCCTAGCCCACCGGAGCCCCGCCGCCGCCCGCCGGACCCTACCGGACCCAAGGTAGCCGCCGCCGGTTTTTCCTTAGAAACGATCATTCTTTTTAATCCCTAGTTTCGGTTTTTTTATTTAATCGGTTTAGATCGTTTTTTTCAGTTCGATTAAATAGCAAACGTTCGTCCGTACGTTCGTTTTAACGAACGGTTTTCGCCCGTTAGTCACAGACAGCGAACGTTCGTTCGTTAGCATGTTCGTCAGTTTTTCTTTCTCTTGGATTTTTCGCGATTATTTTCGATCGTGATTTCTGATCCGATTTTCGTTTTAGTTTATCTTTTCGCTCGTTAGTAGGAATCAGGCAATTCAAGCGCCCAGATCTTTGTCTCGAAGCCCTCTTTCTGTTTAACGAACTTGAACAAGATTTCAAAACAGTAAAATTTGACTTTAGTCCAGATTAGTAATCGGATCCTGTTTCTTTTGCCGTTTGTGTTTCATTGCTTCGTTCGATTTGATTCTTTTTGCAAACCGGAGTTCTTAAGTTGTACTTTCTGGTTAGATCTTCTTATTTGAGTTTTACCCATGATTCCAGTTGAGTGCTTATTGTATGCTTGCTTGTTTGCGATAGAGTACCCGGAGTGCGAAGCGTGCTACTACGAGTCTCTAGGTTTTGCGGATCATCAAGAAGGCAAGTAACACTTTGATCATACCTTTTTACTACCTAGTTTTATCGCATTAGATCAATCCTCAAACACTTGCATGATTAGGATCTGATTGAAATTGTGGGTTTTGGGAAGTAGATGAGGTAGTATGTATTCACCTGTTTATTTTCAAACCTTGGGAGTTACTTCTACGTTGCTTATATTTGCCATGCTATGCTCGTAGACGTGGATTGGGTTTGAGAGTATTCATGACAGATGTGAGTTTGTTAATTAATGGTTCAACTTAAGGTCGCAACTTGAATACACATTTGGGTGGATTGCTTGTGGACACCTGGAGTACCCATTGTTGTTCTAGGATATCCCGGAGGACCAGTGTGATCATCCTACGGCCCGCCACCCAGGCTCAAAGGGATCATAAGATTATTCATGCTAGAAACTTCCGTGTGCAACCACAAGCTATTACGGGCTCTAGCATAGTTGAGTAAGTTGCGTGAAGCTCTTGAAGAGGCACACTAGCAGATGTAGTGGGTTGTAGGTGGTATAGTCTACCTAGAGTAGAGAGTTAATGCCTCAGAAAGGCTGTGTCTCGAATCTCCGACCATGGTTGTATTCAAGTCTTGTGGAGAAAAGTGCGCAAACCTCTGCAGAGTGTATAAACTAATCATGGTTAGCCGTGTCCCCGGTTATGGACATCTTGAGTATCTGGTTCTTGGATTATCATGATTGATCCCATCACTTTTAATATAATTTGATTGGGTTTAATGATGAAGTTTAATCGGGATTGAGTTGGAGGAACCTTCTCAATGTTTAACAACTACCATGATAGTTAAATAAAATTTATTCCTTTGTTGTAGGAAAAAATTGTCTTTTCACAAAACGTATTAACCATACAGCCTCCACCAGCCATATATGCATGTAGGGATAGCAATTATTCTGTTCATTATTCTCTTGTGTTACCTTGCCATCATATTCCATGTGCTGACCCATTTCGGGCTACAACGTTCATGTTGCAGACTTTTCAGGCGACGAGTAAGGAGCCATAGGTCGTTGTCTTTCACTCAGTGATTCTGTTGGAGTTGATGGACTCACTTTATCTTCCAAGCCTTCCGCTGTTATCGTTTTAGATGACCTTAAGCCATATTTATTGTTTATGTTCTCTTTTGAGACATTCGATGTAATAAGTGTATGATCGCTACTATATTATAAATTCCTCAAGTACTGTGCGTGTCAGCATTACTGATCCAGGGATGACACTTGTTGGTGTCAAAACCGGCGGATCTCGGGTAGGGGGTCCCGAACTATGCGTCTAGGCGGATGGTAACATGAGGCAGGGGACACGATGTTTTACCCAGGTTTGGGCCCTCTTGATGGAGGTAAAACCCTACGTCCTGGTTGATTGTGCTTGATAATATGATTAGTACAAGAGTAGATCTACCACGAGATCAGAGAGGGTAAACCCTAGAAGATAGCCTATGGTATGATTGTATGTTGTCCTACGGACTAAAACCCTCCGGTTTATATAGACACCGGAGGGGGCTACAGTTACACAGAGTCGGTTATAAGGAAGGAGATCTACATATCCGTATTGCCAAGCTTGCCTTCCATGCCAAGGAGAGTCCCATCTGGACACGGGACGAAGTCTTCAATCTTGTATCTTCATGGTCCAACAGTCCGGCCAAAGGATATAGTCCGGCTGTCCGGATACCCCCTAATCCAGGACTCCCTCAGTAGCCCCTGAACCAGGCTTCAGTGACAATGAGTCCGACGCGTAGATTGTCTTTGGCATTGCAAGGTGGGTCCCTCCTCTGAATACTTCATAGAAGATTTTAAACACGAGGATCATGTCCGAGTCTGCAAAACAAGTTCCACATACCACCGTAGAGAGAATAATTTTTCCACAAATCTGATCTGCTGACGTACCCCGTAGCATGGCTTCACACCACAACCAGGTCTTCACACCACATACCACAGTGGGGTACTCAAGTCGAAGATGATCTTCACGCTCCCAAGTAGCTTCTCTCTCGGAATGATGCGACCACTGAACCTTGAGAAACTTGAGCAACGCCTGAGTTGAGAGACGTGGAAAACATCATGAACTCGAGAAAGATGTGGTGGTAGTTCCAACTGGTAGGCAACCTCTCCTCGCTTAGCGAGAATGAGAAAGGGACCAATGTAATGAGGAGCCAACTTGCCCTTGATACCGAATCGATGGGTACCCTTCAAAGGGGTAACCCGAAGGTAAGCTTTGTCGCCAATTTCATCAGCCACTTCCTTATGACTACGGTCATACTGGCTCTTTTGACGAGATTGGGCTGTTTTCAAATTCTCACGAATGATGTGAACTTGTTCTTCTGCCTCCTGGATCATATCCGGTCCAAAGAATTGTCTTTCACCGGTTTCGAACCAGTTCAAAGGTGTTCGACATCTTCGTCCATACAGAACCTCAAAAGGAGCTTTCTTGAGGCTGGATTGGTAGCTGTTGTTATAAGCAAACTCGGAGAAGGGAAGACACTTCTCCCAATCCATACTGAGTGAGATAACACAAGCTCTAAGCATGTCTTCAAGAATCTGGTTGACCCTTTCCACCTGACCACTTGACTGAGGGTGGAAAGCGGTACTGAAGGAAAGATGGGTGCCCATGGCAGTTTGGAAGCTCTCCCAGAAATGAGAAGTGAAAAGACTACCACGGTCTGAATTGATCTCTAGTGGAACACCATGAAGTGACACTATTCGAGAAATATATAAGTCAGCGAGCTGACTAGCAGTGATACTCTCTCGAACAGGTAGGAAGTGAGCCACTTTGGAAAGACAATCAATGACTACGAAGATAGCATTATTCCCTCTCGTGGTCCTGGGAAAGCCGGTGATGAAGTCCATACCAACTTTATCCCATTTCCACTCAGGAATAGCTAAAGGTTGAAGGGTGCCAGCAGATCTCTAATGCTCTGCCTTCACGCGACGACAAACGTCACAGTTAGCAATAAATTGAGCAATTTCTCTCTTCATCCTAGTCCACCAGAACCTCTAGCGTAGGTCCTGATACATCTTAGTACTACCGGGATGAATCGTGAGAGGAGATTCATGCGCCTTCTTAATTGTCGAAGATGTTGATTCTTGGGAACCACCAAGCGACTCTCAAAGAAAACAACACCACGATCATCTATAGAGAAACTACCACCAACTCCTTTGTTAATGTTTCTCTTGATCCGGGAAATTCCCGTATCCTGCTTCTGAGCAGAGATGATCTGATCCACAAGAGTAGATTTCGCCACCAAGGTTGAAAGGAATCCATGAGGAGCAATGTGAATGTTAAGCTTACAGAATTCCTCATGAAGAACTGGTTGGCCCTGCTGCAACATGAGATTGTTGCAATAGGACTTACGACTTAGTGCATTAGCCATGGCATTCCCTTACCTGGGGTGTAGGTAATCCCTAAGTCATAATCTGAGATCAACTTCAACGAACGTATTTGCCTAAGGTTCAAATCTGGTTGGGTGAAGATATACTTGAGACTCTGGTGATCGGTGTAAATCTCGCAACGTTTACCAAGAAGGTAATGTCGCCAGGTCTTAAGTGCATAGACTACGGCTGCAAGCTCCAGATCATGTGTAGGATAATTCTCCTCATGTGGATGCAACTGTCGAGATGCATAGGCAATCACATGGCGATCTTGCATAAGAATGCAACCTAGTCCCTGTCGTGAGGCATCATAATAGATAACAAAGTCCTTAGTGAAATCCGGTGGCACAAGTATGGGAGCAGAAGTCAAGCGTCTTTTCAGTTCCTGAAAACTGTGCTCACACTGTGGGGACCACTCAAACTTTTTATCTTTCTTGAGAAGTTCCGTGAGAGGTTTGGCCACTTTGGAGAAGTTCTCAACGAATCGGCGACAATAACTGGCTAGACCAAGGAAACTCCTAACTTGCTTAACTGTTTCAGGCGGAGTCCAATCAAGAACGGCCTGAACTCTTTCGGGATTGATAGCAATGCCCTTACCAGAGATTACGTGGCCGAGATAGGTCACTTCTGGCAACCAAAATTCGCACTTGGAGAACTTGGCATAAAGGCGGTGCTCTCTGAGTTTTCCTAGCACAAGTCTAAGATGTTCGGCATGCTCTTCCTCGTTCTTCGAGTAAATAAGGATATCATCGAGGTAAACCACAACGAACTTATCTAAGTACTCCATGAAGATTGAGTTCATCAAGCGAGAGAAAGTAGCTGGAGCGTTGGTTAGACCAAAGGACATGACGGTGTACTCGTACTGACCATAACGAGTGACAAAAGCCGTCTTAGGAATGTCCCCATTTCTGATCTTGATTTGGTGGTAGCCTAACCTCAAATCCATCTTGGAAAAGACTAAGGATCCAGCGAGCTGATCATATAGGTCGTTGATCCTGGGGAGCGGATACTTGTTCTTTATCGTGATCAAATTAATGGGACGATAATCTACAACCATCCGGTCCGTACCATCCTTCTTCTTGACAAAGAGAACGGGGCAAGCCCAGGGAGAAGAACTAGGACGGATGAAACCCTTTTGCAAGGATTCATCGAGTTGTTTCTTAAGCTCAGCTAGTTCTGAGGGTGCCATCTTGTAAGGTCTCCTAGAGATTGGAGTGGTTGCTGGGATAAGATCTATGACAAATTCTACATCTCTGTCAGGTGGAATGCCTGGCAGTTCCTCTGGAAAGACATCTGGAAAGTCACGGACTACCGGGATATCTTCAAGGTCTCGAAGAGGGTTGGCATTAAGAGAATAGTGCTGACGCTTTGCAACTCTGGTGGAGACAGTGACTATCTTGCCAGATGGGTGTGTAAGCTGAACAGACCTAGTGTAACAATCAATCTTGGCATAATGAGCTTTCATCCAGTCCATACCCAAGATGATGTTAATATCTGTAGACTTGAGGGCTATAAGTGATGCAAGGAATACAAGTCTGTCAACAAGGATTTCATTACCATGGCTTATTCTGGTAGTTTGCCATCTAGACCCTGGAGTTTGGATTTCAAGTGGAGTTGGCATATCGCAAAATGACATGTCGTGCAAACGAGCATAGCCTTCAGAAATGAAGGAGTGAGATGCTCCGGTATCGAACAGAACCGAAGCTGGATGGCAATTGACAAGGAGGGTACCAAGAATGACATCCGGATCATCATGAGTGTCTTTAGCTGAGACGTGATGCACACATCCACGTTCAGTGGGAGCTGACTTGACACTAATTGTTGGGGATATTACCACTAGGCGTAAACCGGCCTACTTGGGCCGGGTTAACTTCATTAGTGGTATAAGCAGATGAAGGCCCAAGGCCTATAGTCGGTTTAGAATCTGTAGCCGTAAACCGACCTGATGTATAACTTGTATTGTAAGTTAGGAATAGAGAGATACCAACCGGGATACGAGTATGAACCGGTTGGGACTCGATGGACCGACGGGCGTCACCCGTGTATATAAGGGGACGACCCGGCGGCGGTTCAGGACAGACAACGACAACTCGAGCCTGGGCGAAGCTTGATTGCTCCCTAGCCATCGAGACCATATCAATTCCATCACAACTAGGCGTAGGCTTTACCTTCATTGAAGGGGCCGAACTAGTATAAAACCCTCGTGTCTTTGTGTCCGCTTTAACCCCTTCAAGTAAACCCGTGGCGATGGCTCCACGACTAAGTCCTTTCACCAGGACATCTGTCGTGACAAATCCACGACAGTTGGCGCCCACCGTGGGGCTATCGCACGATGGTTTGACGATCTTGGAGGGCAAGCTCAAAGGACTCGCAGGCTATGCTGTGGGCCAGATGACCAAGAGTCGTCGTGGCAAGATCTACATCGACGACGCAGGATGGGGTCCCGAGGCCGATTCGATTGAGTACGGGTACCGGGTCCCCTTTGGTGGCATACACATTTTCATCGGCAAGATCGGTGAGCCGGGGCCTGAGCCGGACATCTGCATCGACCTCGTCGAGACGGCTCAGCGTGCGAGATCTACCCAGGCTAAACCGGCCGTGAAGCGTGCCTTCGTTGGAGTCATCCACGGAGGAGGGCGTGAGGACGAGTCAGAACACGGTAGCGAGGCCGTCGTCTATTCCGGCGACGAGTCCTCGACCGGAGAGACCGAATCACTATACCAGTTACAAGACGACCAGGTTAGGGGCTGTTCCGATGGCGACAGTATTCCGGACCCCCCAGGCCAGGTCAACCGGGTTGGAATATTCATGGCCGGCACACAGGCGGCGAATCACTCTTCGACCGCCGCAGCAATGCTCTCCGGATCAGCAGGGGCAGGAGGCCTTGTGCGCCCGCCGGTTCAAGTTCTATCTGATCTATTTGATACACTAGCCGCGCTCATGGCAGAGGACAATCCGGCGGATCAGGAGGCCCATAATACAGAAATTGCAAAGGTGAGAGAGCAGATCGTGCAAGCCAAAGCGGATCTGGCCGCAGAAAAAGACAGGATGGCCGCAGAGCGGGCCGCTTTGGACGCCCAGGCTTATAAGCTCATGCTTGACCAGAACGCATCACAGGAGGTCTTAAAGCGGAAGCACAGATCACGCCTGCCGTTAGGGTTTGATCCCCGGAATCTCTTTCACACTCCAGGAGCTGGACCCAGTAATCCGCCGCGGCACCTGGAGACAAACCGGATTGAGGCACCAGGACCAGGGGGGACGGTCCAACCTCGCCTGATGGAACCTCCTCAGCAGAACATTGTGATTCTTCCGCCGGTCCAGACGCCCCCAGGTCATTATTCTAATCCTATGGACAACCTTGTTGCGGCCGCCGCGCGATTAGAGGCTATCCCAGTCGAAGGGGACTCTCCGCAAGCGATAGAGACGCGCCGGGTTAAGGAGCTTCTCCGGACCGCGCTGATTCAGCAGGAAGCATACTCGTACAGCCGTGATCGGATTCACTCTACGCCCCGTCCAAGCCGGAGCTATAGCAGGCGCATGGATGAACCGGCCATATCGAGCAATGCGCGAGGCCGTGAAGCAGCCCATGGCAATAGCCCGGCAGGCGGTGTTCGCGATGCTCAGGATGTGGTGGACCGGGCCCGGGCACGGAGGGAAGCCGAGTTAGCAGCGCAGGATGATGCGGATCAACTTACACCGGTTCGCCCTACCACCTTCGCCGGACCAGGAGTCGCATCCGCTTTGGGAGTGCCTTGTTTAATCCCCGCTTTACGCAATGTGCGCCTGCCCAAAGATTTCAAGGGTCCACGCAAGGTGCCGAATTACACCGCTGATTTATCCCCTGAAGCGTGGATAGAGAGTTATGAGATGGCCATGGAGATGTTAGACGTGGATGAGACCGCATGTGCAAAATACTTCACCATGATGCTTGAAGGCACGGCGCGTACCTGGTTGAAGAGCCTACCGCCCAATTCTGTCGGCTCATGGGCCCAGTTGCGGGCCCGGTTTATCCAGAATTTCAAGGATACGTGTAAGCAGCCCAAATCCATAGTAGACCTGGCGGCTTGTGTCCAGGGGGAAGGAGAATCAACGACCCATTGGGTGCGCCGCGTTTCGGAAATTTTGCACTCGTCCGACAGGATTAATGCTGACTCTGCGATCTTAACCCTGGAAGGCAACTGCCGGTTTGAGCCTTTAAAATTGAAATTGGGACGCATGAAGCGGTTCTGTAATGACATGGGAACCCTCATGGCCGCTCTAGTGAAGTATGCTGATTCGGACAGTACCAAGGATCCCGAGACTGATGATGATGAAGCAGGGAAGGGAAGGAAGAATAGCAACTCCAAACAGCAGCAGTATAAACCGGCGGGTCATGGAAACGGAGGCAAGCGCAAGGCGGATGGCAGCATGGACTTTGTGGCCAACACTAATGCACAGGACAGGGGGCAGCGGCGCAGAGGTAAAGCGGCAAATCGTAATGGGGCTCCCAATCCTAACGCAAGCCGCTTGAGTTATTTGATGAATCAGCCTTGCCCGAAGCACGGGACGAAGGAGGCGCCGGCTAACCATCTTTGGAAGGATTGTTATATCATGCAGGAGTTTAAAAACTCTAATGCCTTCCGGTATGATCACGGGTCAGGTGGCGGTTCAGGATCCGGTTTTCGTGGGCCGGATCACGATGGAGCTTCCGGTTCAGGTCGCAATCAGGGCGGTCACAATCACCAGAATAATCAGAACGGCCAGCAGCAGCAGCAGCAGCAGTCGGGTTATCAGAGCCAGCCAAAACAGTTGAACAATGGGCAATATCATGTTTTCACAACTAGCTTGGATAAACGCGACCGAAAACTCCACAAGCGAGCGGTGAATTCTGCTGAACCGGCCTTACCACGTTACTTGCGCTGGTCGGAACAGCCTATCGTGTGGAGCAGAGAGGATCACCCGCCCCGGGTTGATAATCCGGGCCAGCTAGCATTAGTGGTAGACCCTCAGGTGGGGGGTTATAAATTCACCAAGGTACTCATGGATGGAGGAAGCAGTATTAACATACTATACTATGAGACATTCCGTCGCATGGGTTTAACAGACAAAGATCTCAGACCGTCTAATACGGTGTTCCATGGTGTGGTGCCTGGCAAATCTGCATATCCTGTTGGTAAGATAGCCCTGGACGTGGCTTTTGGGGACGAGCACGACTCCCGGTCGGAAAAACTAACATTTGAGGTGGTGAAGATCCAGAGCCCATATCATGCCTTGTTTGGCCGGCCGGCTTACGCCAAGTTCATGGCGCGGCCTTGTTATATCTACTTGCAGCTCAAGATGCCGGGTTACAAGGGGACAATAACGGTTCATGGGAGCCGTAGGGTCGCTTTGGAATGTGAGGAAGGTGATGCGGCTTATGCAGAGTCGGTCTGTGCCACGGAGGAGTTGAAGTACTATAAGGACAATGTTGATCCAGCGGATATGACTCCTTTGAAGAAGCCAACTACAGAGCATGATTCGGATCTGAAGTTCAAATCGGCAGCTGAGACCAAGCTTGTTGACTTCGTGCCCGGCGATTCGTCCAAGCAGTTCACTGTCAGTGCCAATTTGGATCCCAAATAGGAAAGCGCGCTCATCGAGTTCATCCGTGAGAATCGGGACATCTTCGCATGGAAACCATCCGACATGCCAGGTGTACCGAGGGAACTCGCTGAGCACACTCTTAATGTGGATCCTAGGTATAAACCGGTGAAGCAATTCCTCCGCCGGTTTAACGAAGAAAGGCGAAAGGCCATTGGAGAGGAAGTGGCCAGGCTTTTGGCAGCTGGCTTTATCATTGAGGTGTTCCATCCAGAGTGGCTTGCTAATCCGGTGCTGGTTCTTAAGAAAAATGGCACTTGGCGTATGTGTGTGGATTACACAGATCTTAACAGGGCCTGTCCAGCGGATCCTTTTGCCCTCCCCCGCATTGACCAGATCATTGATGCCACGGCGGGTTGTGAGCGTTTGAGTTTTTTGGATGCATACTCTGGATATCATCAGATCAAAATGGCGGTTAAGGACCAGGAGAAAACAGCGTTTATTACTCCCTTTGGAGCCTTCTGCTATGTATCTATGCCCTTCGGACTCAAGAGTGCCCAAGCCACCTATCAACGGTGTGTACAGAATTGCCTGCATAAACAGATCGGCCGCAATGTGCACGCCTATGTGGATGATATTGTAGTAAAATCAAGGCAGAAGGAGACGCTGGTGGATGACTTGAAGGAAACCTTTGACAACTTGCGGGTTTACAAGATGATGCTTAATCCGGCCAAGTGTGTCTTTGGTGTTCCGGCAGGCAAGTTACTAGGTTTCCTGGTGTCTAATAGAGGAATTGAGGCTAATCCGGAGAAGATTACAGCTATCACCTCCCTGGCTAAACCGAAGTGCATCAATGATGTTCAGCGCTTGGCGGGCCGAATCGCCGCACTAAGCCGGTTTATCAGCCGCCTCGGAGAAAAGGCCATTCCTTTGTACCAAATGCTGAGGAAGACAGACCATTTCATTTGGAGTCCGACTGCTGATGAAGCATTTGAGGACTTGAAGCGGCAGTTAGCCAATCCGCCTGTCCTTGCAGCTCCGGTCGACAAGGAGCCACTATTATTATACGTAGCAGCCAATGCTCGGGCAGTTAGCGTGGCTATTGTGGTGGAACGCAAGGAGGCAGGCAAGGAGTATCCGGTTCAGCGGCCGGTTTATTATATCAGCGAAGTGCTTATTGAATCCAAGCAAAGGTATCCGCATTGGCAGAAGCTGGTCTATGGTGTTTTCATGGCCAGTCGGAAGTTGAAGCAGTATTTTCAAGGGCACCCCATCACAGTGGTCAGTTCAGCTCCCTTGGGTGACATCATACAGAACCGGGAGGCGACTGGCCGGATTGCCAAGTGGGCTATAGAGCTTGGGCCACACGGACTGAAGTATGTACCTCGGACGGCGGTGAAGTCTCAAGCACTTGTTGATTTCATCAATGATTGGACGGAGTTACAAGCACCAGAGGAGAAGCCGGATCACACATATTGGACTATTCATTTTGATGGATCCAGGCAACTGGAAGGCTCGGGGGCTGGAGTCGTATTAACTTCCCCACGAGGTGATAAGTTTTGTTATGTTCTCCGCTTAATGTTCCCTTGTACTAATAATGCAGCTGAGTACGAAGCCTTGCTCCATGGTCTCCGGATGGCTAAAGAGATGAACTTAAGCCGGGTTAAGTGCTTCGGTGACTCGGACCTCGTGGCTCAACAGGTGTCTGGCACTTGGGATTCTAAGGACCCGCTCATGGCTGCATATCGTCGGGAGGTGGATAATATTGCGGGTTGTTTCAAGGGTTATCAAGTGGATCATGTGGACCGTCGGAAGAATGAAGCGGCGGACGCTTTAAGCCGGTTGGGTTCTCAGCGCAAACCGGTCCCGCCTAATGTCTTTCTGGACGTGTTGCACAACCCGTCAGTCCAGCTCCCAGGTGAAGCGGATTTGGCTATTCCTGATCCAGAGGCTCAATTGGTGGCAGCACTGCATGCTATTCCGGATTGGACGGTTCCTTATCTTACGTACATGAACCGGGGGGAGTTACCAGAGGATGAGATTCTAGCCAGGCAGATAGTCCGGCGATCCAAGTCTATGACGATTGTTAATGGTGAATTGCATCATTGCAGTGTATCAGGGGCGTTTCAACGTTGTGTTTCTCCTGAGGAAGGCTGTGAAATATTAAGAGAAATCCATGAAGGGGATTGTGGACATCACGCCGGTTCAAAGTCTCTGGTAGCAAAGGCGTTTCGTCACGGGTTCTACTGGTTGACAGCGCATGCTGACGCGGAGGACTTGGTTAAACGGTGTGATGGATGTCAGAAATTTTCAAGGCGTGCTCATGTGCCGGCTCAAGAATTGAGGATGATCCCAATAACGTGGCCGTTTGCAACTTGGGGGCTGGATATGGTCGGACCTTTTAAAAGATCCAAGGATAAGAAAACCCACCTTTTGGTGGCAGTTGACAAATTTACCAAGTGGGTTGAAGCGGAGCCTGTCAGCAAGTGTGATGCAGCAACAGCGGTGCAGTTCATCAAAAAGGTGATTTTCCGGTTTGGTTTTCCACACAGTATCATTACTGACAATGGTACCAATTTATCCAAGGGCGCTATGAAGGAGTTCTGTGAACGTGAGCACATCCGACTTGACGTGTCGTCAGTGGCACACCCCCAGTCCAATGGACAGGCAGAACGAGCTAATCAGGAAATCTTGCGAGGCATCAAACCCCGGCTTATGGTCCCATTGCAAAGAACACCAGGATGTTGGGTTGAAGAGCTACCATCTGTGTTATGGAGTATCAATACTACGCCAAACCGGTCCACAGGATACACACCATTTTTCATGGTCTATGGAGCAGAGGCAGTTCTCCCTAGTGATATCCGGCACGATTCGCCTCGTGTGGCAGCTTATGTTGAAGCGGACAATGAGACAGCACGGCAAGACGCTTTGGACCTATTGGACGAGGAGCGTGATATAGCGGCTGCCCGTTCGGCGATTTACCAGCAAGATCTTCGTCGCTATCACAGTCGCCGGGTTAGAACCAGAACTTTTCAAGAAGGAGATTTGGTGCTTCGACTCATCCAAGATCAGACGGATATGCACAAGTTATCCCCACCTTGGGAGGGACCTTTCGTGGTCAGCAAGAATTTGCACAACGGGTCGTACTATCTGATTGATATTCGAGAGCATAAAGACTCACGTACATCAGAGGAGGAGACCAACAGGCCGTGGAATATAGCTCATCTTCGGCCTTACTACACTTGAGCCATCGGCTCTATCTATGTACATATCATGACAGTGTATATATTATCTTTGATATAATAAAACCGGAGCCTCAGCTAAAGCGGGGTCTCTGTCTTTCTTATCATGCGTGGTTACCTGGAGTGGTTCTGTTTTTAAAGCGGCCTCCGGTTTTCCCCTTGACATTTGCTTTTTATATATCACTTGGGGCCTTGGTCGTGTCCGAACCAACGCGACACCTTTTGATAGGCGACAGCCACCAGATCACTTGGGGACATGGTCACGTCTGAACCAGTCACGCCTCTTGATCGGCCTAAGGCCACAAAATCACTTGGGGGCTTGGTCGAACCCGAACCATTGCCACGCCTCTTGATCTGGCATATATGCCACGAATCATTTGGGGACCTGGCTGACTTGAATCATTGTCACTCCTATTGGGGGCTTGGTCCTGTCCGACCATGGTAACACCATCTGATCAGCTCAGTATAGCATATTTTTTGCAAATGGTTTTTATCATTGCCTTTGCTTCCATGTTATTTTCATGGTTTGTTTGTTCTTTGTTTTTGTTGGATTTCTTTTATGTCAGCAAACACCCTTTTTCCGGTTCAGCCGATGGATTTGATTCCCCTTTAATCCGGAGAAGTATGCCCGGTTTACCTTTTCTTTTACGGGAGCTGTTTTCTCCCCCCTTATTGACGGTAATGGTTTATAAAACCTCCGCTTCAAGCTTGGCTAAGCCAGCTTCATGCCCAGACATGGCAGGAAATATGAATTGAAGTTTTTCGAACAAAAGCTTCAGTACTTATGCGCGAAGGCATATTCAAGGCAGAAGTATTAACTATTCTATTACAAGGCAGCACGGTGCCCAAATAAGATCGTTGTTCTTTTGGAAAGATGCCAAAGACAGCTATCCAAACCGGCTTCCGGTTCAAGCCTGCTCCTCATCATCCGCCACTTCAGCTTCCTCGTCTCTACCCATTGGCTGGAAATCAACAGTGGTCCAGTCGATTCCCATTAAAGCTTGGAAAACAGCCTCTTCATGGATTAGGGAAGACGGTTCAATATCAGGAGCGTAAGTGTGCTTACGGATTGGAGGGATCAGATTCTCCGCTTCAAGAGTTGGGGCAGGCACTCGCTTGTTCTGGTCATTGTATTGTGCTTGATAATGCGTCAAGTCTGCCTCTTCAGCTAGCTGACAAGCCAGAGGGCGCACTGCACGGTTTATTGCCCTTAAATCCTCTTCGTTAAATTCAGAGCCATCTTCCTTCAGGCTGGGATAGCCTTGAGATGCTTCCACAGGGTCGAAATCTGGCACCCATGCCTTTGCCCGGATCAAAGCGTTAATAGCTCCGGTTCGAGCAGCAGATTTCTTCAGCTCCTCCATCCGGGCCGGAAGCATCGACAACCTGTTAAGAGTGTCCTGGATTAAAGAAGGTGCCGGGTTGTTATGAGAGGCTGTGGTGATGATCCGCTGGGCTCCGGTATATAATTGTTCCACTAAGGTGTAGGCAGCCTTCAGTTTCTTCCGCACATCATTTCCTAAGTGCCCAATGCGTGTGCCTACAACAATACAGGGACGGTCTCACACCGGATTTACATTACAGCAGGTTCAAATTATCACAGAAGTTAAAAGGAGCTTACCAAAGATTGCAGCGGTCATGGAGTGTATTTGCTGCTTTACGGCCGTAAGTTCATCCACCACCGGTTTAAGGGCAGCTTCAGCATTTTCCGCTCTTTTGGTTAAAGCGGCCTTCTCAGTGGCCCAATCAGCCCGCTCTTTCTTGAAGCCCTTCTTCAGCTGTTCAGCGGTGCTCAAGGCGCTGGTTAGTTCTTCCTTTGCCTTGTCTGTTTCAGCCTGTTGGGTTTTCAAGGCCTCCTGCAAATCGGCAATCCGGTCCTCCTTGATTCTCACCTCAGCCTGCATACAGACAGCATTTAGCTTTCAACAAACGGTCCAAAGAAATTGAAGTATCAACCACATAAACAAAGTTATACGCCTGATACTTGGGGGCTAATGCACCTTCAATTTTCATCAAGTTATTAGATTGCGAAGTCCCAAGCTCAATACAGGTATTCAACTTGGCACTTGGGGGCTAATGGCTATTTGATCAAATTATGTTCTAAGGATAGTTTTTCTGTCCGAGCCCCGGTCTAATTCTGCTAAGTTAAACCGGCCCTTGGGGGCTATATTAATGGATTTCAAAAGTGTTGAGGATCATATTCAAGTCCCGGTTTGACGAAGGCTACAAACCGACCCTTGGGGGCTAGGAGGATTGGTGCAAAGGCAGGCAGTAAAGAAGTAAGTTACCTCAAATTTATCCCTCATCATTTTTACCAGACCAGCTTCACAGTCACGGCTAGTATAAAGCCGGTTTAGATAGCCGGAATGAAGATCTTGGGCGCTCAGAGCAGCATATGTCTCCAGTTCAACATCCCATTTTTCTTTATTCAGAGCGGAAAAATCCTCTTTTATGGTATGCTTGGTTAAGGTGACAGGATTCCCGGGTTCAAAGCGGCCTACACCGGTAATCACAACATCATCATCTTTGGACTCGCCGGTTTGTGTTAGTGTGATCGGTTTGTCAACAGGACTGTGGGATTTCTCAATCCGGACGGAGCTGACAGGCGGGTCAGCAGAGACTGAAGTATTAATAGGCCTCTCTTCGGGAATAGCATCGTCTTGTAAAGGAGGATCATTGGGAATATCCTCAGGAGCAAATGCCTCAAGATCTGGCGTTTTGTCATGTTCTTGGGCTACATCCTCTTCGGCCGCTTTATCCAGGCGGGCTTTCTTGCTCGGTTTAGGTTTGGCCCTGAAAGAAAACCAAAGAGTCAAGGAAAAGCATAAGCCATTACACAGTGTACTGGAAGCATATGTTCAGCTTAGCTTACCCAAGAACCGTTTTTAACGGTGGCAGCTGAGTGGCCGACGATTCACCAGAAGATGAATGAGAAGTAACCTGATAATTGGAGTCGGATGGGTTAAGAGGTTGACGGAAGAAACCCGCTTTAGGATGTAAATCAACAAAAAGGTCAGAGACCTCGGAGCGGCGTTTTCGAACCGGACTGTTTGGTAAACCGGTGGAGGTAACTACCTGGCCACTGTGCCGGGTTGTGCGGCGAACTTCATGTTGCTGAATCTTCATATGAAATTTAGGATCCAAATAAGCAAGAGGATGAGAAAATTTAACTTTCCGGTTTGCCTGTCGAAGTTTTGGCAAAGGCAAGATTTCTGAATCGGAAGAGAGAATAGTTACCTCAACGAATTCCGCATTGCTGGCTTCAGCGTCATCCTGACAAGCATCATCATCAATAAGGCGTGTAAAAAATAAGCCAAGCGAGTCAAGTTCTACCTCAAGGTCCGGGTTACCCACATCATCATCAATAGCTGGATCAGATGAAGCGGTGGTTTTTCTCTTATGAGCTGGCTTCTTAATAACCTTGGTCTTGGGACGGATTGGCCGCCCTGCTTTCTCCGTTTTGTCTTGAGGAAGTTTCTTGCTCCAAAACGGATTATCGCCCTGGATCAGCAGTAATTAAATGTCAAACATATAAAGCAGTAACCGGTTCAACAATAGAGCAATTAAAATATTACCGCTGGCGGTTTGTTGGTGGTGCAGTAAGGAGGCAGACCGGTTTGAGCACAGAGGTGCTCCGGTTCATTCAGCATCTTTTTCACAGATTCTGTGACTTCGTCATCGGGGAGTTGGATTTTAGTGTGTCGGAGTGGGTCATCGACACTATCAGTATACTTGCACATCAAATTGGAGCGCCGGCTCAGAGGCAGTATGCTCCATGATATCCAACAGCGTGCAAGATCTATTCCCGTTAAGCCGTTGGCCATAAAAGCTCGGAGCTTGGACAGTTGCGGAGCGTATTTAATTCTTTCCTTGGCGCTTAGTCTTTGTGGAAAAGGGTGCGTGTTGCTGAGCCGTTCCGGACGGAAACCAGGCAAGGGATTTTCATTGTCAGGGGAGGTATCCTTGCAATAAAACCAAGTTGCATTCCACTCCTTGGGGTGAGTATGGAGTTTGACGTGGGGATAAGTGATTTCCTTCCTCTTCTGAATGGCCATACCGCCCAATTCAGTGTTGGGGCCATCGGTGAATTCAGTGCGACGGTTTAAATGAAAGAGGTCTCTAAACAATTCGACTGAAGGCTCCTCTTGAAAGTATACCTCAGAGAGCACTTGAAAGTGGCATAGATTGGTAACAGAGTTGGGGCCAATATCCTGTGGACGGAGCTGAAAATTGGCTAACACATCCCGGTAAAATTTAGAGCCGGGCGGTTTGAAGCCCCGGGCCAAGTGATCTGCGAAGACCACAACCTCTCCTTCCTGGGGGGTAGGTGGACATTCATTTCCAGGAACCCTCCAGTGGATCGTATCTTTACTGTCTAAAGCGCCGATCAAGACTAGATCGTCCAACTGTGATTCCGTGACGCGAGAAGGAACCCAATTGCACTCATACACTTGTTTGGCCATGGCGAGATCTACAAGAAATAGATGATCCGGTTCAAGAACACGCTGGGTAAAAGAAGGTGTTGATCTAAACTACGATAAACCGGTCTTCCACAATGCGGCATCATGTGGATTCTGGCGGTTCAACCAGGGGACTAATGGTATACACCGGTTTAGTAACTTTTTTCTATGATAAGTTAAACCGCCTGACCTAAGCATCGGAAGAAATTGAAGCTATGGACAACTAGGTATACAGAAACAGGTTTCACAAGATCTTATTACAGCCACGGATCTACAGCGAGCTCACAAAAACAGAAAATATTCCGAAGAGTAAGGCGGAACGGAAGTGAACCATTGAGCGGGTATGTGCGTGAGATCTATGGGCTTAGATAAGAAATAACAGGCGGATGCTTAAAGATTACTACTGAACACAGCGGGAGTTTACAGATTCATCCAAGAGTCGGAATACAAGTATGAGCAAGTGACGAACACAGCACGAACATGGAACCCTAAGAACAGATCTAGGTCAAGAAGAGGAGAAAGCTTACTGGGAACGGAGAAGATGCGGAACGATACCGCAGTGCTCTGGTGCGCTCAGGTTGATGCAGCGGCCCAAGACGAAGCAGAGGTCGACGGTGGCGGCGGAGCTCCAAGGCTGGCGACGCGAGGAAGACGAAGAAGAAGAGATGAGGGGAAAAGAAAGGAGATGACCATTCGGTCTTATTTATAAGGCAACAGAGTTAGGTCAAGCGCGCGGATCCAGGAGCTGCCGTTAAAAGAGGGCGTTATAAATGACAAATTTCATGATGACGTCATGCCGGTTTACAACAACCAGAAATGATGACAACATGGCGGTTTACCAATTACCAGAAGATGTCCAAGACACAAGATTTTGTGAAGGATTGACATGAACCAGTTCAAATCAATCTGGGGCCTAATGTTGGGGATATTACCACTAGGCGTAAACCGGCCTACTTGGGCCGGGTTAACTTCATTAGTGGTATAAGCAGATGAAGGCCCAAGGCCTATAGTCGGTTTAGAATCTGTAGCCGTAAACCGACCTGATGTATAACTTGTATTGTAAGTTAGGAATAGAGAGATACCAACCGGGATACGAGTATGAACCGGTTGGGACTCTATGGACCGACGGGCGTCACCCGTGTATATAAGGGGACGACCCGGCGGCGGTTCAGGATAGACAACGACAACTCGAGCCTGGGCGAAGCTTGATTGCTCCCTAGCCATCGAGACCATATCAATTCCATCACAACTAGACGTAGGCTTTACCTTCATCGAAGGGGCCGAACTAGTATAAAACCCTCGTGTCTTTGTGTCCGCTTTAACCCCTTCAAGTAAACCCATGGCGATGGCTCCACGACTAAGTCCTTTCACTAGGACATCTGCTGTGACAAATCCACGACACTAATCATCTCACGTGATGGCTTACCACGACCAACAGACTTCTCAGGCTGGGGTGGAGCATAGTTGGTTTGAGAGCAGTCACGTGCATAGTGTCCTGGCTCTCCGCATGTGAAACAAGTCCCTGAAGTAGGACGTGGACCCGCTTTGACAAGCGGTCTACCAATAGGCCTGGGTGGAGCATACTGCTGAACTGGGTGAGGTGCCACACAAGATGGACTTGGTGTATAACTGGGTGGAAGAGCGAAGTTCGGAACCCAAATCTGGCGCTACTACGAACTAGAACTGGAGAAAGAAACCAAATCACGGGTGTGCTTACGAGACTCCTTGTAAGTGAGCTGAGCTGTCTCCGCATTAATGGCCTTGTTCACAAGAGCCTGGAATGTATTGCAATGATGCAAGTGGAGATCACAACGCAACTTGGGGTTGAGACCCTTTCGGAACCTAGCCTGCTTCTTGGCGTCCGTGGACACCTCTTCTGTAGCATAGCGAGCAAGGTTCTCAAACTCTCTGCTGTAAACATCAACAACCATCTTACTCTGGGTGAAACTACAAAACTCTTCTCTCTTGCGATCAATGAGAGCCTGAGGAATGTGATGCTCGTGAAAAGCCTCAGTTAAATCTCTCCAGGTGGTTTTTTGGCCAGCTGGAAGCATAGCCTCATAGTTCTGCCACCAAATACTAGCAGGACCTTCCAGGTGATATGCAGCGTAGGTGACCTTATTACTTTCAGCTACGTTCACCAAACGCAGCTTGTGTGTGATACTACGGAGCCAGTCATCTGCATCGAGTGGTTCAATGGAATGATGGAAGGTAGGTGGTTTTAGACCAATGAAATCATAGATGGTCGCTGACTCATTGCACTGGGGTGCGGTGTTCTCCTCGATACGTGCTAACAAGCGGTTAGACTCATGCTTGTTCCTCTCCATATCTAACATGAATCTGTCAACGAAGACTGGTCGGGAGGATCTTCATCCCTACCATCTCCGTGGTTCCGGCTACGAGCAACAGAACTTCGGTTAACTGACGACATCCTGAAGAACCAACCAAGGAAACAAGGATGGATTCAACATCAGGATAAGGATGTAGAATATAGTACGAGGAAAAATACTATCTCTTGAACTCCTAGGATAATTCCGGCAGCATAACGGCAGTAAAATGCTCGAAATGAGACATTCTGCCAAAGACGGGGTAGCACCATACTCAACATCATCACTCAAGGTTCTGGGATATTGCTAATCAGGCTACACCGGAGGTACTCAAACTGGGATAAGACTCTGATCAACCAATCCTAAGGGACTACAGAGTAGTAACACGTGATCCTGATAGACAGAAGAGGAAGCCTAGTTCCTTAACCCCGTAGGAAAGATAGGATGACTCAGATCAGAAGGCATGAGGCATAAGGAGTAAAAAGAGCCTTACGTTCCCTTCCACAATCAATTCCCCTATACAGCTAAAGAATTTCTAGATTCAACTTCGACCAGGTTGGCTTGGAAATCCTACAGGCAGTCAGGCTTTGATACCAAAGCTGTCGGGACCCCGATTCTAAGTCACACCAGTCTAGCATGTAACACCTCATATCACTTTGCGGCCTCACGCACGGTATCCCCATGGGTGTCGCCTTACCATGGCCCGGAACCGTTTGCGCCTTTTGGCTCACGTATATGATAGTGTCGCTAGCATCCATATGACAGAGAACCCAGGCCGACATGGCTAGTCGTGAACCCAAAGCGGCACAGACCTATGGAGACAGGCATACATGAATCACATCGAGCATGTCGGTCAACAGCGTATGAATCCAGGCTGTAGCACTGGGCTAACAGGAGTCTGGAAGTCACCGCGTGACATTTCCCTGAAGGGACAGACATAGGAACAAAGTGGAACACATGCCGGCCAGTCAAGTGTTCTGAGCAGTAGTGCTGGGCTAGCAGGACTCCGGTGAACCGGGCTGTAGCGGACTACTATGGCTCAAGGAAGCACTAGACTACATTTCCCCATAAGAGAGGCTGCCAAGGACAAACAACTAGATTGTCGGATCCCACACATAGCAATACACGTCACAAGTACGCATAACATGCAAGTATGTGATGTACAACATGGCATCACAACATAACGCAACTCATATAGATAAAGGCTCAGAAGAGCCACATAGCATAAATACAAACAGGGGTCACATGACCCATCATTTAGAGCATACAAGCAACGGAAGCATTACATGTCTGAGTATAGACAACTACAAAAGAAAAAGGCCGAGAAGCCTGACTATCTACAAGTCCCTCCAAGGTACAAGATCGTAGCTGAGGTAACAAGCTACTCGTCGAAGTCCAAGCGGTACTACCAGTGAGACAGATGTCTCACCTACAAAACATAAATAAAGCAAACGTGAGTACAAAGGTACTCAACAAGACTTACATCAAATCCTATCATACATGCATTTGTATCAAGAAGGTAATGTGGGGTTTAGTTGGAGCAAGCCAGCTTTGACTCAGTGGCTATCCTGTTCTACGACAATGAGAAACTTCTTTGAGGTGAGGCAGCACACACGAGTCCACTAATCACCACATCAGTACACTACTATGGATTCATCCCCGTCTCTCCTACGACAAGGCCATCCATAGCACTCACACTTATCTTGAGCATTTTAGAGTATCCACTTCAGGTTGTCTATGTACCACGTAAGCATCCAAGAAGTCCATAACCGAGGACACGGCTATTCGAATAGATCATGATAACCCTGCAGGGGTGTACTTCATCACACATGCTCTCACCACTTATCACCATATACCCGTCATGTATCTCGGCAACCTTCAAGCGGAAGCCTGGCGAGGGTGTCGGCCACGACCTGACTAACCACACAAGACTCTAGTCCAGGTTTATCGCCTATTCGGGTTCCATCCGCAAGGAGATCCGGCCGAGGTTTCGCTCACGGCCCCAAACGATGTGTACAGGGTTCCCGAGCCCACCATCCGGGTGCCACTCGGTACACCGGGCCATGTGTGCCTAGTCTGTCCCAAGTCCACCCTGTCGGGTGCCACTCGGTAGAAAAATAGCACTACCTACAAACACCAGAAACTATTTTCAACTCCTGGATAGAGTTCAAGGCGGTTAATAAGTCGAGAGAGCTTGGAGCGCCCGGAGCCCAATGTGTGGTAGTAGCTAGTCATTGGAAAACTTACACAGAACTCAGTTCTTAAGGACGGTCCCAATGAGACAACCCACCATGTACTCCTACATGGCCTCTCACCGCTACCTTTACCAAATCGTGTTCACACACTTAACTCTCAGCACCAGAACATATCATAACACTCCAATTCATTCCCGATGAATCAAACCTGACACAACTCTAAGCAATAGCAGGCATGGCATGGTAGGAACACAACATGGCTCAAACAACTCCTACACGTGCTAGTGGGTTTTAACTATTTACTGTGGCAATGATAGGTCATGCAAAGGAATGGGTTCAACTACCGCAGCATAAAGTAGCAGTTGAATCGTTGTTGTCCTAATGCAATAAATGAGAGCAGGAGTGAGAGAGTAGGATTTTATTGGAATGAACAAGGGGGGTAGCTTGCCTGGTAGATTAATAGGGGGGCACTGCTCCACTGATAGGTGCTCCTGAACACTTTCCGGAGCAGGACCTATCGAGAAGGAACGGTGTCGAAAATCAAACACAAGTATATGCAACAATATGATGCATGATCATGGCATGAATATGTGATGTTGTTTGAGTTAATGCATCTAGCATTTATTTAGTTGAGGTCCATTTGAACCAAGGGTTTAAATGCAACTCCAAAAATAAGCTCTTAAATATGCCATAAGTGTGTTTTCATATATACAGCATGTATAGGTTGGTTTGTCATGCATGAAAATGGTACAAATGGATAGATTGAATTTTTCTGATCATTTTTCATATATAAATTATTTCAATCTGAGCTACGGTTGAATTTCTATGAATTTTTGAAGTTTTGAATATATTCTGGAATTTCCTGATTAATTTTAAACCAGAAAATGAGATATTAAGTCAACATGACATCATGCCTGCGTCAGCAGGTCAACGGAGCCGACTAGGTCAAACCTGACGTGTGGGGTCCACACGTCAGTGACCGGTTAGTTAATAGAGTTAATTAGATATTAAACTAATCCTAACAAAAACATTAGCAGGGCCGGGCCCCACCTGTCATTGTCCCTGGGTAGTCAAATCTGGTCAACTAGGGGGGGGGTTAGTTAGCGCGGGTTGACCCGGTCAATCCCGCCGGCGTTTAGCCGCCGGCGGAGGGCTCGGGATCGTGTCTCCGGCAACCAAATGGGCCGCGGAGACCATCCCCGAGGAGCTGGTGCTCGCGCGCATCCAGGAGAGCAGTCGGGAGGCTGCGGGGGCGGCGGAGCTCGCCGGAGCAAAGCTCGCGGCGGCGGCCGGTGTTCGGGCGTGAGCACGGATATGGCTGCGGTGTGCCAGGGCAAGAACGGAGAGGGGGAGGAGGAGGAGCAGCTCACGGCGATCTCGATGGGCTTGATGGCAAGCTCGGGGACGCGTTGTGGTCGACGGGGCGGCGATGGGGATCCACGGCGGCCGGCGTTGAAGGAGACGACGGTGGCGATGATGGAGGCCGTCCGGAGGTGCGTGGCTCGACGAGGAGGTAGCAAGTGACGTGGCGAAGGTTCTGAGCACGGGGAGAGGGCGAGGAGGAGGCGGTGGCTACGGCAACGGTGGCCGGTGGCGACGGCAGCGCTTCGGGTGCGGGGAGAGGGAGAGATCCAGGGGAGGAGGGAGAGCGAGAGAGAGTGCGAGAGGTTCGGGGCGGCGCGTGGCGACGTTCGGGACGGCCAGGGCGTCGAGGGAGAGGCCAGGCAGGCAGGTGGCGTGGCCGGAAGCGTGGCCGCGCGCGCCGGGCGTGTGCCCCTGTCCTCCTGGCGCGAGGAAGGGGACGACTGGCACTGCCAGTCGGCTGGGCCGGCCTGTTGGCCACTGGGCCAGGCCAGGCTGCACAGGGAGGTAGGTGCAGGTGGGTTTTCTTCCCTTTTGCTTCTATTTTGTTTTTGTTTTCTATTTTCTGACATTTTTTTGATTTAATAAAAATACTAAATCATTTTATTTTATTCTGTAAATTTTAGTAGGGACTAGTTGGACCACTCCAAAGCCCCTCACCAATATTCAGAATTATTGGACAATATTTTATATACAATAAAATATTTATCCAACGCAAATAATTACTGTATTAATTCCAAATGCCCAAAATAAATACTTATGAGCTCCTAAAGATATTGGTTTGATTTTTATCTCTGTCCAATATTTTCAGAGAGCAACATGAACATTTTCTTGGACCTTTTTGGAGAAATTTTTATCTGGGTCATTTCCAGAAATGATTTCTGAGGGTTTCACAATCCCCATTTCAAAGTTAAATGAAATTTAAACATGATGCACACATGACTAGCTAGCCTAGGTCATACCAGAACTAGGGATGTGACAAGCGTGCCAAGGCTGAGGCCCAAAAGGCCCTCCAGGAAATTGAGGCGATGAAGAAGATCACAGCGGGTAAGGCATTCATTATGCAAAGCAAGCATGTGAAAGTAAATTACTTGTTACTTACCCGAGTCCGGAGCTCTCCAGGAGCATTCGCAGATTTGCCTCGCAGCGTGTCAGATGCCGCACAATACTACCAGACCGAGGAGGGAAGCTCGACGGAGAAGTTGTTCTGGTCCTAGTATACTGGGACCGAACACCTGATGCCTGTGAGCGACCAGCTGAAGCAACTGGTCGAGCTGCACAAGGCGGCCGAACAGGCCATGAGGGGCCTTATAGTCCGGATGTGGCATGGCGACTCCCTTCCCAACAACTACTTTGGCCTGGTGAGGCAGCTTTTGGATGCCTACCCACGGTTGGAAGTTATCAAGCGGTCTGTCTGCATCAAAGGAGCCTGCCGGGCTTTTGCCCGTGCGAAGGTGCACTGGGCCAAGATGGATGCCATGAAGCTGGTGAAGGAGGGGTCGCCGCAGGGCAAGGAGCATCACCACCCTGAGATGTATTATGAGGGTGTCCTGAAGGGTACCCGTCTTGTGGCGGACGAATGTGCGAAGGATGTAATTTTTGAATAAACTTGCTCGTGTGATCCTGTATTATGAAAACTTGTTCATGTGCGCTATGCAACGCTTGTTTGAATTTAAAATATTACCTTCTGTGCGGCCGTTTATCAAATCTGAGAGATGGCCAGTCGTCGGCTTCTGCCCCCATGCCATGAGTGCTGGGGTGTTCGGGATAAACCTGAGCACTCTTTTTCCCATTGTTGGGTCCTTCGAGGGAGGTGCTCAGCACAACGAACAAGGCAATCGGACTATAATGCGTTATAACTCTAACTTAGCCATAGAATTCTACAATTTCAAATTTTGGCGAAGCCCCTAGTATTCGGAAGGACGAATTTGGGGCGCTATACACGCCTAAGCCGGACAAAGCCGACTCCTCGCCCTAAGCGGCATAAGTTTTCAGGGACTCGAGACCTCTCGAATAGCGACCAGCTCTCGCCTTATCATGACAGTCAGTTTTAGCTTTCTCTACTGAGGTGCTTAGCCCAGCTGAACCGGGGCACAATCGCAGTAGTTCTCCCAGTGCTACCTTAGCCGATATAGCGGAACGTAAGGTACCAAAACATGGGAGCCGGGCAAACCCAACTATTGACCCAAGACATGATTCGGAGCCAATGCATATAATGCTATAAATTCGGGGTGCCGCACTGTCAAAAGTGTTCGGACTTCTCACGCCCTATTATGGGGTACGCTTAAGCCCCTGGCGTATTGGCCGTACCAGAGTGTACGGGTGCTGAATATCATGAGTGAACATATATATATATATATATATATATATATATATATATATACCTCATATACGCAATTATACCTCTTTATTATTCTCAATATACTTCATTAAATATTCTAAGATACCTCAATACGAGTTTTGTTGAAAAAATATTATCTGCGATGTACTTTTTGTAATATACCTTTTCACGTACAAACACATCAGTATATACGTAAACATTTAAAAATATGTAGATTCACATGAATTTTTTCATGAAACTCATTTTGGGGTATCTAATAATTACTAATGAAGTATATTAAAAATAATAAAGTGGTATAAAAGATTCATCTATGTGGTATATGAGAAGCGGGAGTACGTACTCCCAGGAGTACACAACCATTTTCCTATATATATTTATCTGAAGAATGGTATTTAAAGCATGCATTTCACTCATTATCATAGACCACCTGGGAGTTCCATGGTGCGACGTAGGTTTCTGCCTCCTTGGTTGTTGCATCGTGTGTCCGGCAATCGTACTACCAGATGGGGTTTCCAGAGATTAAAGTCCTAAAAGAGAAAAAAATAACAAATCGGGAAGCCCCTAGTGCGGTTGAGCCGCGTCTTGGGGCATGCCGTAGTCGTGCCCCCCTCCCCACCTGTGCCCATGGCATTTTCAATGCGTAATTATGTACGCGTGGCACGGATTTTGCTGTTTGGCTGGTACTAGGGTGGGGGCCGCATTGCTATGCGAGCTTGGAATGTGCCAGGCGGTCTTGTTGCCGATTACTCTGGGCGCATTTGAAGGTGTCCGGGTCCTTAATCGCCGAACCGGTGGATTGCCTTAAGAGGCTGCTTTGCGCTTCTGCCGCGAGGGCTGTAGTGTGCTCCTCCGTGCGGAGAGAGCGTTCTGTGTTTCCATTGACTGTGATGACCCCCCGAGGTCCTGGCATCTTGAGCTTGAGATATGCATAGTGCGGCACCGCGTTGAATCTCGCAAATGCGGTTCACCCAAGCAGTGCATGATAGCCACTGCGGAAGGGGACTATGTCGAAGATTAACTCCTCGCTTCGGAAGTTATCCGGGGATCCGAAGACCACTTCTAGTGTGACTGAGCCTGTACAATGGGCCTCTACACCTGGTATGACGCCTTTAAAGGTCGTTTTTGTGGGTTTGATCCTTGAGGGGTCTATACCCATTTTGCGCACTATGTCCTGATAAAGCAGGTTTAGGCTGCTGTCGCCGTCCATAAGGACTCGAGTGAAGTGAAATCCGTTGATGATTGGGTCTAGGACCAGTGCGGCGAATCCGCCATGACAGATACTAGTGGGGTGGTCCCTGCGATCGAAGGTGATCGGACGGGAGGACCATGGGTTGAACTTTGGGGCGATTGGCTCCAACGCATATACGTCCCTTAGCGCACGCTTCCGCTCCCTCTTAGGGATGTGAGTTGCATATATCATGTTCACCGTCCGCACTTGTGGGGGGAACCTCTTCTGTCCTCCGGTGTTCGGCTACCGGGGCTCTTCCTCGTCATCGCTATGTAGCCCCTTATCTTTGTTTTCGGCGTTTAACTTGCCGGCCTGCTTGAACAACTGACATTCCCTGTTGGTGTGGTTGGCTGGTTGTTCGGGGGTGCCATGTATTTGGCATGAGCGATTGAGTATACAGTCCAAACTAGACGAGCCCGGAGTGCTTCTTTTTAATGTCTTTTTCCACTGACCGGGTTTGGAGCCTCTGAATCCGGCATTGACTGCCGTATCCTCGGTATTGTCGCTATTGACGCGGCGCTTATGTTTGTTGCGACGTGACCTGCCATTGCTATCCTTGGTATCTGAAGTACCGTGGTTCTTTGATATGTTATTGCTGCGAGCCAGCCAGCTGTCTTCTCCCGCACAAAAGTGGGTCATGAGTGTCGTGAGGGATACCATAGATTTCGGCTTTTCCTGGCCAAGGTGCCGGGGAAGCCACTCATCGCGGATGTTGTGCTTAAAAGCTGCTAGGGCCTCTGCATCCGGATAGTCGATGATTTTATTTTTCTTTGTTAGGAACCGTGTCCAGAATTGCCTGGACGATTCCTCTGGCTGCTGAATTATGTGGCTCAAGTCATCGGCATCTGGTGGTCGCACATAGGTGCCCTGGAAGTTGTCGAGGAATGCGGCTTCCAGATCTTCCCAACAGCCAATGGATTCTGTTGGCAGGCTGTTGAGCCAATGCCGAGCTGGTCCTTTGAGCTTGAGTGGGAGGTATTTGATGGCATGTAGATCATCACCGTGGGCCATGTGGATGTGCAGGAGGAAGTCCTCGATCCATACCGCAGGATATGTTGTGCCGTCGTATGATTCGATATTTATGGGTTTGAAACCCTCTGGGATTTGGTGATCCATTACTTCGTATGTGAAGCATATGGGGTGTGCGGCGCCTCTGTAGTGGGCTATGTCGCGACGCAGCTCAAATGAGTCTCGTCCGCTGTGTTCGGCCCGGCCAGATTTACTTTTACTGTATCCGGCGTGACGGCTATCGTCTCGCGTAGTGGCGCACCCACATGATCCGTAGGTTGATCTTGCATGTTTTGCTTTGTCCTCCAATACGTCTCGCAGGTGTGGCGTATTTCCCCATCCCTTGACATTTTTATTTGAATGGCATCGGGGTGCGGGCTGAATTTTTGGCTGAAATGCCTCTCTGTCGCGGCCGCGAGGTGGCCGATCAGCCGCGTCATATGCTGGAGATGTTGGTTTTAATTCTTCCTCCTCCAGTCGGGGTAGCAACCTGCGCTTTGGGTAACTCTTGGAGGGGCGTTCGAGTTCATATTCCTCGGCCGCAAGGACTTCGGTCCATCTGTCAGCTAGTCAATCTTGATCAGCTTGAAGCTGCTGCTGCTTTTTCTTAAGGCTATTTGCCGTGGCGATAAGCCGGCGCTTGAAGCGCTCTTGCTCGGCGGGATCCTCCGGCATGACAAATTCGTCGTCGTCGAGGCTTGCCTTGTCTTCGGAGGGAGGCATGTAATTATCATCCTCCGCCTCTCCATCTGCCGCTCTCTCGGGAGGGATGGCTTCTCCATCCTCCTGCTCTAAATCTTGCTCGAGGGGATTGTTGTCGCCTTCAGCACTATCTGGAGTATTATTATCTCATGTGCCAATGTCACTGCTTTTGCTTTGGCGAGACTTAGAGCGGCGCCGCTGACGTCGGCGCTTGGGTTGCTTCTTGGAGGGGTCATCCTCCGCTGTCTTGTCGCCATTTCCTTCTTTGGGTGTGTCCACCATGTATATATCATATGATTAGGTGGCTGTCCAGTGGCCTGTGGGCAGTGGTTCATCTTCGTCTCCCACATCGTCGTCCATGCCATCGATGTCTTCAGAGTCGAATTCGAGCATGTCGGCCAAATTGTCGACAGTGGCTACTAAGTGGGTGGTGGGTGGGCGGCGAATTTCTTCGTCATCCACATCCCAATCCTGCCGAACATAGTTCGGCCAAGACTCTCCTGATAGGGAGAGAGACCTTAATGAGTTCAGTATGTCGCCGAAGGGCGAGTTCTGAAAGATATCCGCGGAGGTAAACTCCATGATCGGCGCCCAGTCGGATTCGATAGGCACGGGCGCAGGCGGTTCGGAGTCCATGGCCGGGGAAGAATCCGGTAATTTGGCGTCGCGACTCTCTCGAAGGGTAAGGTCGATATTCGGCTCGATCGCCGCTGAGAATGCGGCCTCCATGGCAGGGTCTATCCACCCATCCATGGATGACACAATTGGCTCCGAATTGAGTGTCGGAGCGGTTGCCGGTGCGGTCTCATGAACACTGTCCGATGGTAGAGCTAAATCATGCTCATCGTGACCTTGCGGCGCACTCGGCCGGGGCTCGAATCCGTCGAAGATCAAGTCTCCATGGATGTCGGCCGTGTAGTTTAAGCTTCCAAACCTGACCTGGTGGCCAGGGGCGTAACTCTTGATCTGCTCCAGGTGGCCAAGCGAATTGGCCTGCAGTGCGAAGCCGCCGAATACAAAGATCTGTCCGGGGACTGCATCGCAATTGATGATCGAAGGAGCCATCAAGCCTAACGGTGACAACACAGAGGAACTCTCAATGAAAGCACCAATGTCGGTGTCAAAACCGGCGGATCTCGGGTTGGGGGTCCCAAACTGTGCGTCTAGGCGGATGGTAACACGAGGTAGGGGACACGATGTTTTACCCAGGTTCGGGCCCTCTTGATGGAGGTAAAACCCTACGTCCTGCTTGGTTGTTCTTGAAAATATGAGTAGTACAAGAGTAGATCTACCACGAGATCAGAGAGGCTAAACCCTAGAAGGTAGCCTATGGTATGATTGTATGTTGGCCTACGGACTAAAACCCTCCGATTTATGTAGACACCGGAGGGGGCTAGGGTTACACAGAGTTGGTTACAAGGAAGGAGATCTACATATCCGTATTGCCAAGCTTGCCTTCCACGCCAAGGAGAGTCCCATCCGAACACGGGAGGAAGTCTTCAATCTTGTATTTTCATAGTCCAACAGTCCGGCCAAAGGATATAGTCCGGCTATCCGGATACCCTCTAATCCAGGACTCCCTCAACACTGATGCAAAGAGATCGGACTGTTTGAGGTCCGGTCGATACAAGATGGTATCAGAGTACACGCTGACTGTAGGACATGACCACTAAGCCAAAACCCTAGATCACTACTCTCTTCTCATTTCTGACTCTTCTCCCTTTTCTACTCTTTAGGTTGGCGGACATGAGGAACAAGTTTGCACAACCGAATGAAGACACACCCTTTGGATGAAACTTGAAGGAAGTCACTAAGTACCTGAACATTGGAATACCAAGCTTCACCGGGACCTACAATGCCAATTGTCCAGAAGAGGAGCGCTGGATGATCCAAGTTCAAATTCCAGGAAGGACGTTCATGCCGGTCACTAAGCCCATAGAGTTTTCATTTGATGCACCCACCTGGAGTCTAGGCAAGAGCATGGCATCCCACATCACCATGGGATGCATTGGAGAAGTTTACCACAAGGATCTTAATGATACTATCTATCAGATTTGTGGGCGCCGAGATGAGCAATGGGAGATGATCAGCACCATGAAGGATAGATCTACTACAGCTTTCATCCAGGAGTTAAACCAGCACATTCGTCACCAGGAGAACCAGATGTGCGCAGGCATGATAGATCTGAAGAAGGCAATGACAAGGATCACAGAGCTTGAAGAGGAACTCAAGGCTACCCGCGAAGATTATGAGGAGGAAATCGTCGTACTAGTGGAGAAGAATGGATGACCTGACAAGGAAGCTAGGAGTATTCATGGGAGACCCCGCGTCAGGAGAAGAAGATGACGATTCCACTTGCCCGAAGAACTACATCATCATCAACGACACTGACTCGGACCCCGATGATAGCGATGATGACTTTGTTGATGAAGCTGGAGCGGATATTATGGAGTCTTCTACCGATCAATTTTACTAGTCGACCACCATAACAGTAGAGTATTCCCCCATGTATATAGTATAGTCCGAGCACTTTGTAACGATAATTAGACCGATTGTATGCCCTTGTTTGAATTGATTGAAGTGATATGATTGTGTTTGTCTCATGTGCATATGGGTAGTGTTTTCCCCCTAGAACCCCATTCTACTCTATTTTCTCATCTTTTCTAAACCCATCAGATGCCTCTGAGACGCGAAAATGGATTTGCATTCCCACCGGAGCTCACCAAGTTGATCCAGCAGTAGAATGCATTGATGCAAATACTAGTCCAGAATCAGAATTAGGGGAACAACAACAATAACAACAACAACCCACCACCACCACCACCTGTTGATCACTTAGACCGATTTCTAAGGCTGAATCCGCCGGTGTTCTCCAGTAGCACCGAGCCGATAGTTGCAGATGATTGGCTCTGCAAGATTGGAAGGGACTTGACCACTACAGGATGCACAGATGCGTAAAGAGTGTGTTTTGCCTCACATCATCTTGATGGACCCGCAGCAACATGGTGGGAGAATTACACCGTCACCTATCCCATCGACACTATTACATGGGACCAGTTTCAGTAGGCTTTTCGCACAGCCCATGTATCAGCAGGAGCTATGGCCATGAAGAAGCATGAGTTTCGCAACTTACGCCAAGGAGGATGCACCGTTGGCCAGTATGACGATGACTTTAGCAAGCTAACACGTTATGCCCCAGATGACGTTGCTACGGATGCAGCTAAACAGGAGAAGTTTCTGGAAGGACTGGATGATGAGCTGAGCATGTAGTTGATGGTAGCAACCTTTAATAACTACCAACAGCTGGTAGATAGAGCTCTCATGATTGAAGGGAAGTAGCAACAGATTGACAATCGTAAGAGGAAGTAAGGACACGAGAATTATAATTCTAGAGCTCAGCAGAGACCCCGTTTTACCCCAAACTCGGGAGGACCCCTTCAACATAACCATGGAGGTCACAACCACAATGGAGGGATTGCGCACAATCATAGTGGCCCCAGAAATGCAAATGGTAATGGAGGAAGCAACGGCCAGAACAGTACCAACCCTACAACGCCCGCCAAGAAGGATCTAAGTCACATTACTTGTTTCAAGTGCGGGAAGAATGGACATTATGCCACAGAATGTTCTGAAGCAAACAATGGAAATGGCAATGGAAGCTCTGGGAAGAATCCCAACCCTTTCAACAGGGGAAAAGTGAACCACGTTAGCATGGAGGAGATTGAAGCGCAACCCGATGCAGTAATAGGTAAGTTTGTGATTAAGTCATTTACTGCAATCGTTCTTTTTGATACGGGTGCATCGCATTCATAAATATCAAGGGGATTTGTGGATAGTTTAAACCGCCAACCCAAACCCTTAGGACACCCATGCTAGTAACCTCACCAGGAGCAGAGTATATGGCTAGTCTTTGGTGTGATCGGTTACCATTAAGGATTGGTAACTACCTGTTTCCCTCAGACCTAATAGTATTGGAGTCACAAGGACTAGATGTGATATTAGGCATGGATTGGCTATCTACGTATGAAGGGAACATTGACTACGCTAGTAATTCAATTTTGCTTACCACCCTAGAAGGAAGAAGGATCAAGTATGTATCCCGGCATGTGCCGAATCAGACTCAAGTGAATTCCTTATTAGGAGTTGTACATGAGGAAGTACCAGTGGTGAAGGATTTCCCGGATGTATTTCCAGAAGAGTTGCCAGGCATGCCACCAGATAGAGACATTGAGTTTCTGATTGAGCTTTTGCCAGGCACAGGGCTAATATCTAAGAGACCGTACAGGATGCCCGCACAGGATTTAGAAGAAATTAAGAAGCAGATTAAGGAGTTACTGGGTAAAGGATATATCCACCCAATCTTGTCATCGTGGGGATCACAAGTACTTCTAGTGGAGAAGAAGGATGGATCATTGAGGATGGTTGTTGATTATCGAGGATTGAATGAGGTGACGATCAAGAACAAGTACCCACTATCGATGATCAATGATTTGTTTGACCAACTACAAGGAGCTAAGGTTATTTCCAAGATCGATCTACGATCAGGGTACCACCAATTGAAGATTCGAGAGCAGGATATACCTAAGACAGCTTTTACCACAAGGTACGAGCTATATGAGTATACCGTTATGTCATTTGAACTGACTAACGCACCTGCCTATTTCATGAACATGATGAACAAGGTGTTTATGGAGTTTTTGGATAAGTTCATCGTGGTGTTCATCGATGATATTCTGGTCTACTCGAAGAATGAAGAGGAAAATAAGGAGCATCTGCGTTTGGTACTTGGGAAGCTCAGAGAACACCAGTTATATGCCAAGTTCAGCAAGTGTGAATTTTTGTTAAAGGAAGTTGGATTCCTCGGACATGCTATATCCAGAGAAGGAATAGCAGTAGACCCTACCAAGGTTGTCACTGTGACAAATTGGGAAGCACCCACGTCAGTTGGAGAGATCCAGAGTTTTCTTGGACTCGCAGGATACTACCGGAGGTTCATAGAGAATTTCTCAAAGATTGCAAAGCCCATTACGAAGTTCTTGAAGAAGGACACCAAGTTTATTTGGACTGAGGAATGTGAGGCCAGCTTCCAGGAGTTGAAGAAACGCTTGGTTACAGCTCCAGTGTTGATTCTTCCAGATCAACGCAAGGATTACCAGGTGTATTGCGACGCTTCTCGTCGAGGACTTGGAGGAGTGCTTATGCAGGAAGGAAGAGTTGTATCTTATGCCTCACGACAGCTCAAACCTCATGAGTTGAATTATGCTACCCATGATTTGGAGTTAGCAGCTGTAGTGCATGCGTTTAAGAGATGGAGACATTTTCTCATCGGAAACCATTGTGAGGTGTACACAGATCACAAGAGTTTGAAGTATATCTTCACGTAGAAGGAGTTGAATCTCAGACAGGGGAGATGGTTGGAGCTCATCAAGGATTATGATATGAAGTTGCTTTATCATCCCGGAAAGGCTAACAAAGTAGCCGATGCGTTGAGCCGCAAAAGCCATGTCAATACACTCATGACCGGAGAGTTACCCAAGGAGTTAGCGGAGGATCTTCGTGAGCTATGTTTGGAAATAGTTCCGAGAAGTTATGTAGCAGCATTGGAGATTCATTCCACCTTGATGGATAAGATCAGGGAAGCTCAGAAGACGGACAAGGAGATTGCTGAGATAAAGGAAAGAATGAGAAAGGGAAAAGCTAAGTGATTTCATGAGGATGAGCACAATACCCTATGGTTTGAGGATCGCGTTTATGTGACTAATGATCCAGAGATCAGGAAGTTGATTCTGCAAGAGGCCCATGATTCGCTGTATTCGATTCACCCAGGAAATACCAAGATGTATCTGGATTTGAAGGATAGTTTCTGGTGGACCGGAATGAAGAAGGATATTGCGGAGTATGTAGCAGTTTGTGATGTATGTCAGAGAGTGAAGGAAGAACATCAGAAGCCATCTGGATTGTTATAGCCATTGCCGATACCCGAATGGAAGTGGGATAAACTAGGACTCATTCAGGATATGACTTTATCACGGGATTACCCAGGACTCATTCAGGATATGACTTGATATGGGTTGTAGTCGATAGTTTGACGAAGGTAGCTCATTTCATCCCAGTGAAGACCACTTACACCAGTGCTAAGTTGGCCAAGATATACATGACTAGGATCGTATGTCTACATGGAGTTTCGAGGACCATTGTATCAGATAGAGGAACCCAATTTACCTCAAAGTTTTGGAATCAGTTGCATGAAACTTTGGGAACCCGGCTAGAGTTCACTACAGCCTTTCACCGACAGACAGATGGACAGACTCAGAGAGTCAATCAGATTTTGGAGGACATGTTGAGAGCCTGTGCGCTAGATTATGGATCTAGTTGGGACGACAATTTGCCTTATGCAAAGTTCTCTTACAACAATAGCTATCAAGCCAGTTTGAAGATGGCCCCTTTCGAAGCATTGTACGGAAGGAGGTGCAGGACACCATTGTTGTGGGACGAAGTTGGAGACCATCAGTTATTTGGACTAGATTTGATTAAAGAGTCTGAAGAGAAGGTTAAGCTGATTCGCGATAGACTCAAGGTAGCCCAGTCCAGGCAGAAGAGTTATGCGGATTCTAAACGCAAGGAGACAGTTTACGAAGTTGGAGACAGAGTGTATCTTCGTGTATCACCACTCCGAGGAGTGAAGTGCTTTGGAGTTAAGGGAAAGTTAGCACCACGTTTTGTGGGACCATACCGTGTTTTGGAACGTATGGGAGAAGTTGCTTACAAGTTGGAATTACCCGAAGGATTGTCAGGAGTTCATGATGTGTTCCACGTCTCTTAGTTGAAGAAGTGCCACGCAGAGATGGCTGATATTCCTCTGAGAGATACAGTGCCACTGGAAGCAATTCAGTTGGATAGCGACTTGACCTACGAGGAGAGACCAGTCAAGATCCTTGATTTTGCCAGTAGAGTCACACGCAACAATGTTATCAAGTTCTGTAAAGTCCAGTGGAGCAACCATACTAAGGATGAAGCCACTTGGGAACGATAGGAAGACCTACGGAAGGATCACCCTCACCTATTTTCTAGCAACTAGAATCTCGAGGGCGAGATTCATCTTAAGGGGGGTAGGTTTGTAACATCTCAAATTTCCAATTTGGAATGTTATGCATTAGATCATCACTGCATATCATATTTCATTTCATTTTGGTTTTATTCTAGAAATTCTACGCAACTCAAGGACCCACGGAGAGAGTTGAGGATTTCGTAATTTTCATATTTGAGTTTTCTCAAATTTTGAAAAGAGGATCATTTGATTTTAATTATTTTCTCTTCGAATATTTATTTTATTAAAAAATAAAAGAGAGGGGATAAAATGACTTTCCCAAAATAAAGAAATATTGGAGATTTAATATTAAAATCAAATAAAATTTTATTCGGAGTTTTTATTGCTATTTTATTTGAATTAGGAAAAATATGCGTTTTTCAAAATTGCCTTTTAGGCCCAAATAAATGTTCATCTTGTCCGACATATTTTTAGAGGACGGGCAAAATTTATTTCAGGATTTTTGGAGTCCGTTTAGTATTTCTTTTCTTTCTTTTTCTGCACGTCGGAATATATTTAAAAAAGAAAAGAAAAAAGGAAACCGACCCTAGGCCGTGACCGACCGGGACTCCGCCCGGCCGGCCTTTAAAGCCCGAGGAACCGAGCCCCGCAGCCCACCGCACCGCCCCGCCGAACCCTAGCCGCCGCGCCGCCCCGCCGCCCGTTAGCCGCACCGCCACCGCCCACTAGCGCGCCGCTGCCTCGCCTTGCCGTTGCCACCTTGCCCACCGGAGCCCCCCCGCCGCCCACCGGACCCGAGGTAGCTGCCGCCGGTTTTTCGTTGGAAACCGATCAGTTTTTTTAAACCCTAGTTTCAGTTTTTTTATTTACTCGGTTTAGATCATTTTTTTGGTTCGGTTAAATAGCGGGCATTCGTCCGTACGTTCATTTTAACGAACGGTTTTCGCCTGTTAGTCATAGACAGCGGACGTTCGTTCGTTAGCCTGTTCGTCAGTTTTTCTTTTTCTCAGATTTTTCGCGATTATTTTCGATCGCGATTTCTTATCCGATTTTCATTTTACTTTATCTTTTCGCTCGTTAGTCGGAATCAGGCGATTCAAGCGCCTAGATCTTTGTCTCGAAACCCTCTTTTTGTTTAACCAACTTGAACAAGATTTTGAAACAGTAAAATTTGACTTTAGTCCAGATTAGTAATCGTATCTTGTTTCTTTCGCAGTTTGTGTTTCGTTGCTTCGTTCAATTTGATTCTTTTTGCAAACCGGAGTTCTTAAGTTGAACTTTCTGGTTAGATCTTCTTATTTGAGTTTTACTCGTTCTTGTAGTTGAGTGCTTATTGTATGCTTGCTTGTTTGCGATAGAGTACCCGGAGTGCGAAGCGTGCAACTATGAGTCTCTAGGTTTAGCGGATCATCAGCAAGGCAAGTAGCACTTTGATCATACCTTTTTACTACCCAGTTTTATCGCATTAGATCAATCCTCAAACACTTGCATGATTAGGATCTGATTTAAATTGTGGGTTTTGGGAAGTAGATGAGGTAGTACCTATTCACCTGTTTATTTTCAAACCTTAGGAGTTACTTCTACGTTGCTTATATTTGCTATGCTATGCTCGTAGACGTGGATTGGGTTTGAGAGTATTCATGACAGATGTGAGTTTGTTAATTAATGGTTCAACTTAAGGTGGCAACTTGAATACAAATCTGGGTGGATTGCTTGTGGACACCTGGAGTACCCAGTGTTGTTCTAGGATATCCTGGAGGACCAGTGTGATCATCCTACGGCCCGCCACCCAGGCTCAAAGGGATCATAAGATTATTCATGCTAGAAACTTCCGTGTGCAATCACAAGCTATTATGGGCTCTAGCATAGTTGAGTAAGTTGCGTGAAGCTCTTGAAGAGGTAGACTAGCAGATGTACTGGGTTGTAGGTGGTATAGTCTACCCAGAGTAGAGAGTTAATGCTTCAGAAAGACTGTGTCTCGAATCTCCGACCATGGATGTATTTGAGTCTTGTGGAGAAAAGTGCGCAAACCTCTGCAGAGTGTATAAATTAATCATGGTTAGCCGTGTCCCCGGTTATGGACATCTTGAGTATCTGGTTCTTGGATTATCATGATTGACCTCATCACTTTTAATATAATTTGATTGGGTTTAATGATGAAGTTTAATCGGGATTGAGTTGGACGAACCTTCTCAATCTTTAACAACTACCATGATAGTTAAATAAAATTTATTCCTTTGTTGTAGGGAAAATTTGGCTTTTCGCAAAACGTATTAACCATATAGCCTCCACCCGCCATATATGCATGTAGGGATAGCAATTATTATGTTCATTATTCTCTTGTGTTACCTTGCCAGCATATGCCATGTGCTGACCCATTTCGGGCTACAACGTTCATGTTGCAGACTTTTCACACCACGAGTAAGGAGCCATAGGTCGTTGTCTTTCACTCAGTGATGTTGTTGGGTTGATGGACTCACTTTATCTTCCAAGCCTTCCGTTGTTATCATTTTAGATGGCCTTAATCCATATTTATTGTTTTGGTTTTCTTTTGAGACATTCGATGTAATAAGTGTGTGATAGCTACTATGTTATAAATTCCTCAAGTACTGTGCGTGTCAGCATTACCGATCCAGGGATGACACTGATGCACAAAGATCGGACTGTTTGAGATCTGGTCTCTACAAGATGGTATCAAAGCACACGCTTACTGAAGGACACGACCACTAAGCTAAAACCCTAGATCACTACTCTCTTCTCATTTCCGACACTTCTCCCTTTTCTACTCTTTAGGATAGCGGACATGAGGAACAAGTTTGCACAACCGGATGAAGACACACCCTTTGGACGACACTTGAAGGAAGTCACTAAGTACCTGAACATTGGAATACCAAGCTTCACTAGGACCTACAACGCCAATTTACCAGAAAAGGGGCGCTGGATGATCCAAGTTCAAATTCCAGGAAGGACGTTCATGCCGGTCACTAAGCCCATAGAGTTTTCATTTGATGCACCCACCTGGAGTCTAGGCAAGAGCATGGCAGCCCACATCACCATGGGATGCATTGGATAAGTTTACCACAAGGATCTTAATGATACTATCTACCAGATTTGTGGGCGCCGAGATGAGCAATGGGAGATGATCAGCACCAGGAAGGATAGATCTACTGCAGCTTTCATCCAAGAGTTAAACCAGCACATTCGTCGCCAGGAGAACCAGATGTGCGTAGGCATGATAGATCTGAAGAAGGAAATGACAAGGATCACGGAGCTTGAAGAGGAACTCAAGGCTACCCATGAAGATTATGAGGAGGAAATCGTCATACTAGTGGAGAAGAATGATGACCTGATAAGGAAGCTAGGAGTATTCATGGGAGACCTGGCACCAGGGGAAGAAGATGACGATTCCACTTTCCTAGAGAACTACATCATCATCGACGACACCGACTCGGACACCGACGATAGTGATGATGACTTTGTTGATGAAGCTGGAGCGGATATTATGGAGTCTTCTACCGATCAATTTTACTAGTCGACCATTGTCGGTGTCAAAACCAGTGGATCTCGGGTAGGGGGTCCCGAACTGTGCGTCTAGGCCGGATGGTAACATGAGGCAGGGGACACGATGTTTTACCCAGGTTCGGGCCCTCTTGATGGAGGTAAAACCCTACGTCCTGCTTGATTGATATTGATGATATGGGTAGTACAAGAGTAGATCTACCACGAGATCAGAGAGGCTAAACCCTAGAAGCTAGCCTATGGTATGATTGTTGTTCATCCTATGGACTAAAACCCTCCGGTTTATATAGACACCGGAGAGGGCTAGGGTTACACAGAGTCGGTTACAATGGTAGGAGATCTACATATCCGTATCGCCAAGCTTGCCTTCCACACCAAGGAAAGTCCCTTCCGGACATGGGACGAAGTCTTCAATCTTGTATCTTCATAGTCTAGGAGTCCGGCCGAAGGTATAGTCCGGCTATCTGGACACCCCCTAATCCAGGACTCCCTCAGTAGCCCCTGAACCAGGCTTCAATGAGGACGAGTCTAGCACGCAGATTGTCTTCGGCATTGCAAGGCGGGTTCCTCCTCCAAGTACTTCATAGAAGATTTTGAACACAAAGGTAGTGTCCGGCTCTGCAAAATAAGTTTCCACATATTTCCATAGAGAGAATAATATTTACACAAATCTAATCTGCTGACGTATTCCGTAGCGTGACATCACGCCATGGCCAAGTCTTTATTCGAATCGTTTTACTGTCCCACCTCAGCACGTTTAGCGAGGCGGTTTCCTTGGCACGTCTTGTTAAAGCAGAGATCATGTCCCCTTATTCCAGGATTCTCATCAATACGGGCGTGGGTAACCCAGTCGTACCCATTGGTATGTTTTCTCGATCAAAGGCGAGTCCCAAACGGTCACGGGGAGGGCCCTTGGTATTCAACCTCTTATAAAGAGACCAAGGCCTTACTCCTTTCTTTCAATCTTAAACGAGGTCGCCCTTCACCTCGTGTTCCAACACCCAAGGCTCTAGATTTCAGGCGCTTCGGACCTTCGACAATGTCCGGTTCCGACCTTCGAGGCCGATGGATGCCCTCCTCCGTAACGGAGGAGGACGTGCCGAAGTTGAGAGAGGCCAGGTTCTTGACCGGCAAAATCTGGCATAGGCTGCCTGCTCAAGGGCAGGTCATTCCCACTCCCAAGCCTGGTGAGAGTGTGGTGTTCATGTCTCACTTCCTTCGGGGGCTAGGCTTCCCGACGGATCCCTTCATGAGGGGGCTCATGTATTATTATGGGCTGGAATTTCACGACTTAGCCCCGGAGTCCATCCTCCATATTTCCTCATTCATCGTCGTGTGTCAAGCCTTCCTCCATATTACTCCTCACTTCGGACTATGGCTCAAGACCTTCAAAGTAGAGCCGAAGATGATTGAGGGACGGCACGCGGAGTGCGGAGGTGCTTTTATAAGCAAGAATGCTGGTGCTCCAGGGCCCGAGGGCTCTTTTCAAGAGGAGTCCAGCTTATGGCAACGAGAGTGGTTTTATATTACCGCTCCCAGGGGCCCCAAGTGGGTGGCGCCACCTGCCTTTCGCCCGGGTCCCCCACCACAGCTAGCGTCATGGGTTAATAAAGGACTGGACTAGGGGCCGTCCAAGGACGTGCCCTTGTTGTTGGGCTGCATTCGAGATCTCCTAGAAAGAGATATCAGTCTGGTCGTGGCGACACAGGTTATGCTGATTCGCCGAGCTCTGCCCTGCAAACGTCGCCCCTCTGCCTGTGGGAGTTCAATCCGGAGGGACCACGAGCTCTCCAACATTTTATGGGCGCGACGCCCATGGAGATGTACAAATTGTTCTTCGGATCACAAGCGATGTGTCCGGACTTGACCGAGGACGCAGGTCTGAGCTACAACCGACCGGATACTCAAGTAAGTAGCCCTGTGCCCGGACTCGCAATCCGCATATTTATCATAAAATTGCCCTTAAAAGAGCTGTCCTTTAAACATGAGTGGATAGCGAAAGCAAAGCTAATCAGGTGTCCGGCCCCCCTCCCTGAGACCACGCCGGGTCCCATGCTAGTCAGGATGTTGGAGGTTGTGCCTTCAAAGGAAAGCGAGGGAGGGGACAAGGAAGCTACAACCTCCTCGAAGGAGGTTGTTCGGAAGGGAGGAATCGAAAATTCCTCTCCTCCGGGGAAGAAGAGGACCACCTCTGATGACCCGGAGACCATGGCCTCAAAGCGGGGGAAGAAATCTTCGCCAGAGGGTCCTGTGCTGGGGGATACTTCAGCCGAATTATGCCCTCAAGGGGATCAGCCCTCCACCGAGCCATAAGTAGAGAAGAGTTTTCTTTTTAAGAATCGAGAGAAATCCTTGCTTTATATCTGAGAAAAGTAATCAAAAATTTACCTTGTAGCTCGGACCTTAGCCCTTCTCAGCAGAGCTCATCTTCGGGGGATCTTCTTCCGGAGATGATGGAGAGCGGAACGCCTCCCCCTGTCATACCGCCTTGCGAGGCGGGCGACCCTGAGGTATCGTCGAGGAGGGTTTCTCCGCATCCGGCAGGGCCAGAAGGTAGTCATATGCCCCCCCCAAAGCCCTCCGCGTCCCGCCTTCGAAAAGGGCCATCGGATGAGTCCGGCGCCGTCTGGTGCACGGTCGGTGGAGCTGAAGGATCTGCTAGGGCGAGCATCTATCTCAAAGGAGCACCGTGCATTGATGGGTACGGTGATTGAGAGGATTTCATCCGCGGAGAGCAGATTGCACGAGGCCGTCAAGAGTTTACTGACATGTTTTGAGGTATGCGAAACAATGTACCCTTTTTGGACAGTTGCGCATAAATAAGATGCGCCCTGTGTAGATAGTAGCCCCTGAGACTCTGTGCGTTGTCAAAAGTGACGACGCGTAGAGGATCATAATCCCAGGTCTAATATGCCGCCTTCATACGTAGCTGGCGAAGTGTACGGTGTCAAGCCGGACTGATGAATTTGCCGAGCTAAAGCGACAACTTGACGTGATAGGTGCCGACATTGCGCTTGTCAACAAGCGGCTTGACGAGGCCCAAGGTATGTAATTCCTCTGGGGGCACCTGGTAAGAGGAGCTTTATGCCAGTATCTTACAATGTGTGCGCTTGATGCAGATGGTGCTGCTGCCATGGAGAATCTTCGGGCGGAACTTTCCTGAGCCAAGGAGCAAGCCAGGAAAAGTGATGCAGCTGTTGGAAAGGCAATTGAAGAGCTGAAAGACGAACAGGCTGCTCACTGCCGAAGCAAAAAGGAAATGGCCGAGATGGCCGTGAAGCTGAAGAACGCTGCTGATCGTTGCAAGCTTCTTGAAAAAGAAGATCGGGCGGAACAGACGGACCTGGAGAAGGCCGTTTCCGATGCCAAGGATGCTCGCTCTGCAATAAGAGCTATGAAGGAGGAGCTGTGTCAGGCCGGAGAGATCGTGGCTGGAAAGCCCTTTATGCTGCGGAGGAAGTTGTGTGATCCTAAACATGCTCTGTTAGACCAGATATGGATTACAGCGGACACCTATCTGGATTTGGCAGCGAGTGCCGCGGATGCGGCCGAACACTTCCGAGATCAAGAAGATCGCAAAGTGGAAAAGCTCTTTTGGTCGCAGTTCCATAATCCGGAGCGTCCGCTGTCATTAGCCGATCGTTTGGCCGAATGGGCCGAGCTAAATAGGTTGTCCAGACTCGCCATGAAGTATGACATGAGTCATCTGTGGCCAGAGAGGCCAGAGCCGAAAAGTTATTTCAACTTGGTGCAGCAGTTCCTTGGTGCGGCGCCGCATATCAATGCGATGAAGAGGTCAGCGTGCATAGAGGGTGCGCGGATGGCTCTTGCCCGTGTGAAAACATATTGGGCGGAAATGGAGGCCACCGCTGTTGCATCCCCAGACTCGGATGGAAGCCGAGTACCTGCCGAGCACTATTTTCAGGAAGTTCTGCAAGGCGCTCGTTTAATAGAGACGCAGTGCTCGAAGGATACTATATTCGAATAGCATATATTATTGTAAAACAATATTTTGGTAAATTGTAGAAGCTTTTTATACTTGTGCCTGCAAGTATTTATAATACCTCCTGTGCGGCCATTTAACATATATGTATATATAATCTGAAAGATGGCAATCGTCGGCTTCATCCCCCATGCACATAATGCGGGGGTGTTCGCAGAAGGCGCATTTTCACACTTGATCCAACGTCTTGGTCCTACAAGGGAGGTGATAGTGCAACGAACTAGGCAATCGGACTATGATGCTTTATCACTTTCACTTAGTCATAGGAGTTTGACAGTGAGGCTACTTATATAGCCCCTGGTGGCGCATGCGCTCACCCAAACTCGGGGCGCGTATGTGCCTGGCCGGGAAACGGCCCTTCGTTAATGCGGAGGAATCCTAAAGATTCCGGTAAGTCATCGAGTGGTTGACCAGTCTCACGCTATATCATGACAGTCACTTTTCGGCTTTCTCTACTGAGGTGCTCGCCTGGCCGAACCGGGGCACAATCGCAGTAGTTCTCCTGGTGCCGCCTTAGCCGATAGAGCGAAACGTAAGGCAGCAAAACACAGGAGCTGGGCAAACCCAACATTTGACCAAAGACATGATTCGGAGCTGATGCATATAAGGCCAAACTCGCGATGCCGAACACTCCCTAAGGTATTCGGTCTTTATGAGGACGGGCGGGATAATGCCCTTAGTAATAAGCCCCTAGTGTCCATGTACGCGCAAAACTCTGACGTGGCCACATGCCAAAACGCCAGCCTCCTCCTTGGTTATACCAAGAAACCAGGGGATGTGTATCAACAAGAGACAGTAAAAAAGGTTTACACAGGGTCTTAACCTGAAAATAATCCTTGGAACGGGTCCCTGCTGCACGTCTGTGCCGTATCCTGGACGGGTGTAGCACGATGTTCAGCTGTAAAAGAGAGGAACTTAGTTGAAGAAAGATCGTGCCAAACATAAGTTATACTAAATAAACAAAGTATAAATCAAAATGGGTAAAATTGAGCTTTATTGTCTCTTGTTTTATATGCGCGGAGCCCCTAGTACAGGGGTATATGGCTATTAAGCCTTTATCAATTGTATGCTTATGCCGGACTCGTCTAGCCGTGTCGGTGGTCTTGACGACCTGTTTAGGTGCTTTGGCTGGTGAAGCCGCTTTATTGTGGGGCTGTCAAGGCAGCCGCTCTGTCTTCCGTGCGAGAGGAACACTCAATGTTTTCCCTTTAATGAGATGATGCCTCGTGGACCGGGCATCTTAAGCGTAAGAGATGCATAATGCGGTATTGCGTTCAAGCGGGCGAAAGCTTCACGTCCCAGCAGTGCTTGATAGCTACTTGAGAATGGGGCGATGTGGAAAGTTAGTTGTTCGCGACGGAAGTTATCGGGGGAGCCAAACATAACTTCTAGTCGGAGAGAACCCATGCAGCGGGCATCCGAGCCTGACGTTACCCCTTGAAAGGAGGCTTTTCTATGGCGAATTTTTGTTGGGTCTATCCCCATGTTGCGGATTGTGTCCTGGTATAACAGGTTTAGACCACTGTTGCCGTCCATCAGGACATTTGTAAAGTGGAGTCCGCCGATTATTGGATCTAATACCAAGGCAGTCCATCCTGCATTCCGGATACTTCTAGAGTAAACCTGATGGTCGAAGGTGATCGATTTTAACAACCATTGGCGAGACTCCTTTGGGATAGGCCATATTGCGCGTATCTCTGGTGGCGTCGTTCTGTTCGTCACGTGAAGTAAGTTTACTGTTTTGACTTCTTGTGGGAAATCCTTTTGTTTCCTGGTGCTCTGCTTGTGGTGTTCGTCGTCGTCCTCACTTTGTGTGTCGAGCCCCTTGTGTTCGGCGTTGAGTTTGCCGGCTTGCTTGAAAACCCAACAATCTCTGTGGGTATGGTTCGCAGGCTTCCTGGGAGTACTGTGTATTTGACATATCTTGTCCAAGGTTTTGTTTAAGTTGGATAGCTCGTCCCTGTTATCCTTCAGGGGCGGCTTTCTCTGGTTCTGCCGCGAGCTTTTGAATCTGGCGTTGACCGCCATGCCCTTTGGGCTGTTTCCCTTATTCCGGCGATGGTCCTTGCCGCATCAGGGTTTTCCATTTCCATCCCTAACTTCGGGTGTACTTGGATTGCTGGTGCTACATCTTGCCAACCAACTGTCCTCTCCTGCGCAAAAGTGGGCCATGAGGCTTGTTAATGCGGCCATTGTTCTTGGCTTTTCTTGGCCGAGGTGTCTGGCGAGCCATTCGTCTCGAACGTTATGCTTAAAAGCTGCTAGGGCTTTGGCGTTCGGACATTCGACTATCTGATTCTTTTTAGTAAGAAATCTGTTCCAGAATTTCCAGGCTGACTCTTCGGGCTATTGAGTTATGTGACTGAGATCGTCTGCATCCGGAGGGCGGACATAGGTCCCTTGAAAATTTGCCCGGAAAGCATCCTCAAGCTCTTCCCAACTTCCAATGGTGTTTTTGGGAAGGCTTTTGAGCCAATGCCGGGCTGGCCCTTTAAGCTTGAGGGGTAAGTATTTTATGGCATGGAGGTCATCTCCTCTGGCCATGTGTATGTGGAGGATATAATCCTCGATCCAGACCCCAGGGTCTATTGTTCCATCATACGCCTCTATGTTTATGGGCTTGAATCCCACTGGAAATTCATGGTCCAGCACCTCATCGGTGAAACATAGGGGGTGTGCGGCACCCCTGTATTTGGGTGTGCCGTGATGTTCGGATATTTGTTGTGTTGCATTGCTTACTAGAGCTTGCTTTCTTGGCACGTATATAGATCTGGCTAGGCCGTCTTTTTGATGCGGATCCTTCGGTGGATCGCGTGCCGGATTGTGTGCGGGGCCGCTTGCCGCTCCATGCTGGCCATGCGGTCGTCCATCCGACCGGATGGCTTTCCTATTTTTGACTGCGGGGGCTCTATGGCCTCCTCGTCAAATTCAGGCAGTAGCTTTCGCTTTGGATAGCTTTTTGTGCGGCGACTGCCGCCATATTTGTCTGCGGTGCTGCGTACTTTGCTCCATCTGATTCTGAGTGCATCTTCCGCAGTTTTGAGCTTCCACTTCTGCTTTTTCAGGCTATGTGTAGTGGCGACGAGCCTTTGTGGAGGTTCTTCTGCTCCATGGGTTTATCCGGCGTAAGGTCGTCCGGACTGTTGTTTTCGCTGGGGACGGGGTGTTCGCTTTGTTTATCCAAGTTGCCCTATTCGGATGCTTGCTCGAAGGCATGTTCATCATCCGCCGGCTCGTCCTGCTCTATGGCTGGGTCTGTATGGCTGCTGTCTTTGTCGAGGCGGGGCTTGGAGCGGCCCTTATGTCGCTGCTTTGATTGCTTTTCGAGTGAATGATCCCTTGTTGCATCCTTGTGTTCCTCGTTGTCGCTTCCTTTCGGTGTGTCCACCATGTATACATCATGAGATGAGGTGGCTGTCCAGTGCCTTATAGGCGTTGGTTCATGTTCATCTCCTACATCGTCGTCCATATAGTCGATGTCTTCGGAGTCGAAGTCGAGTGTGTCGTTTAAATTATCGACAGTGGCTACAAAGTGGGTGGTGGGTGGGCATCGAATTTCTTCGTCGTTCGCATCCCAATCCTACCGGTCATAGTCCGGCCAGGGCTCTCCTGACAAAGAGAGAGACCTGAGTGAATTCAGAATGTCGCCGAAGGGCGAGTGTTGAAAGATGTCTGCGGCGGTGAACTCCATCATCGGCGCCCAATCGGATTCGATCGATAGGGGCACGGAGGGCTTGGAGTCCGGAGAGGAGTCCGGCACCTTGTAGTCACGGGCTTCGCAGAGGACAAGGCTGGTGTTCGGCTTGATCGCCATAGAGATTGCAGCCCCCGAGGCGGTGTCTAACCACCCATCCTTGATTGGTGTGATCGGCTCCGAGCTAGGGGTCGGAGCGGACACAGATGCAGCCTCCAGGGAAATGTTCGGCGGCAGAGCTAAATCATGCCCATCGTGACAGTGCGGCGCACTCGGTTGTGGCTCGAATCCGTCGAAGATCAAGTCTCCGCGGATGTCGGCCGTGTAGTTCAAACTTCCAAATCTGACCTGATGGCCAGGGGTGTAGCTTTCGATCTGCTCCAAATGACCAAGCAAATTGGCCCACAGTGCAAAGCCACCGAATATGAAGATCTGTTCGGGGAGAAAAGTCTCACCCTGGATCGCATCACTGTTGATGATCGGAGAAGCCATCGGGCCTAAAAGTGACGACACAGAGGAACTCTCAATGAAAGCACCAATGTCAGTGTCAAAACCGGCGGATCTCGGGTAGGGGGCCCGAACTGTGCGTCTAGGCCGGATGGTAACAGGAGGCAGGGGACACGATGTTTTACCCAGGTTCGGGCCCTCTTGATGGAGGTAAAACCCTACGTCCTGCTTGATTGATATTGATGATATGGGTAGTACAAGAGTAGATCTACCACGAGATCAGAGAGGCTAAACCCTAGAAGCTAGCCTATCGTATGATTGTTGTTCGTCCTATGGACTAAAACCCTCCGGTTTATATAGACACGGAGAGGGCTAGGGTTACACAGAGTCGGTTACAATGGTAGGAGATCTACATATCCGTATCGCCAAGCTTGCCTTCCACGCCAAGGAAAGTCCCTTCCGGACATGGGACGAAGTATTCAATCTTGTATCTTCATAGTCCTGGAGTCCGACCGAAGGTATAGTCCGGCTATCCGGACACCCCCTAATCCAGGACTCCCTCAACCACGATAACAGTAGTAGTATTCCCCCATGTATATAGTATAGTCCGAGCACTTTGTAACGATAATTAGACCGATTGTATGCCCTTGTTTGAATTGATTGAAGTGATATGATTGTGTTTGTCTCATGTGCATATGGGTAGTGTTTTCCCCCTAGAACCCCATTCTACTCTGTTTTCTCATCTTTCTAAACCCATCAGATGCCTCCGAGACGCGACAATGGATTTGCATTCCCACCGGAGCTCACCCAGTTGATCCAGCAGCAGAATGCATTGATGCAAATACTAGTCCAGAATCAGAATCAGGGAACAACAACAATAAAAACAAGCCACCACCACCACCACATGTTGATCACTTAGACCGATTTCTAAGGCTGAATCCGCCGGTGTTCTCCAGTAGCACCAAGCCGATAGTTGCAGATGATTGGCTCCGCAAGATTGGAAGGGAGTTGACCACTGCAGGATGCACAGATGAGGAAAGAGTGCATTTTGCCTCACATCATCTTGATGGACCCGCAGCAGCATGGTGGGAGAATTACACCGTCACCTATCCCATCAACACTATTACATGGGACCAGTTTCAGCAGGCTTTTCGCACAGCCCATGTATCAGCAGGAGCTATGACCATGAAGAAGTGTGAGTTTCGCAACTTACGCCAAGGAGGACGCACCGTTGCCCAGTATGTGGATGACTTTAGCAAGCTAGCAGGTTATGCCCAGATGACGTTGCTACGGATGCAGCAAAACATGAGAAGTTTCTGGAAGGACTGAATGATGAGCTGAGCATGTAGTTGATGGTAGCAACCTTTAATAACTACCAAAAGGTGGTAGATAGAGCTCTCATGATTGAAGGGAAGCAGCAGCAGATTGACAACCGTAAGAGGAACTATGGACACGGGAAGTATAATTTTGGAGCTCAGCAGAGACCCCGTTTTACTCCAAACTCGGGAGGGCCCCTTCAACATAACCATGGAGGTCACAACCACAATGGAGGGATTGCGCACAATCATAGTGGCCCCAGGAATGCAAATGGTAATGGAGGAACCAACAGCCAGAACCGTACCAACCCTGCAACGCCCGCCAAGAAAGATCTAAGTCACATTACTTGTTTCAAGTGCGGGAAGAATGGACATTATGACACAGAATGTTCTGAAGCAAACAATGGAAATGGCAATGGAAGCTCTGGGAAGAAGCCCAACCCTTTCAACAGGGGACAAGTGAATCACGTTAGCGTGGAGGCGATTGAAGCGCAACCCGATGCAGTAATAGGTAAGTTTATGGTTAAGTCATTTACTGCAATCGTTCTTTTTGATACTGGTGCATCGCATTCATACATATCAAGGGGATTTGTGGATAAGTTTAAACTGCCAACCCAAACCCTTAGGACACCCATACTAGTAACCTCTCCAGGAGCAGAGTATATGGCTAGTGTTTGGTGTGATCGGTTAGCATTAAGGACTGGTAACTTCCTGTTTCGCCCGTTAAATAGCGGACGTTCGTCCGTACGTTTGTTTTAACGAACGGTTTTCGCCCGTTAGTCGCAGACAGCAAACTTTTGTTCGTTAGCCTGTTCGTCAGTTTTTCTTTTTCTCGGATTTTTCGCGATTATTTTCGATCGTGATTTCTGATCCGATTTTCGTTTTACTTTGTCTTTTTGCTCGTTAGTCGGAATCAGGAGATTCAAGCGCCTAGATCTTCGTCTCGAGAACCTCTTTCTGTTTAACCAACTTGAACAAGATTTTGAAATCGTAAAATTTGACTTTAGTCCAGATTAGTAATTGGATCTTGTTTCTTTCGTAGTTTGTGTTTTGTTGCTTCGTTCAATTTGATTCTTTTTGCAAACCGGAGTTCTTAAGTTGAACTTTCTGGTTAGATCTTCCTATTTGAGTTTTACCCGTGCTTCTAGTTGAGTGCTTATTGTATGCTTGTTTGTTTGCGATAGAGTACCCGGAGTGTGAAGCGTGCTACTACGAGTCTCTAGGTTTTGCGGATCATCAGCAGCGCAAGTAACACTTTGATCATACCTTTTTACTACCCAGTTTTATCTTATTAGATAAATCCTCAAACACTTGCATGATTAGGATCTGATTTAAATTGTGGGTTTTGGGAAGTAGATGAGGTAGTACCTATTCACCTGTTTATTTTCAAACCTTGGGAGTTACTTCTACGTTGCTTATATTTGCTATGCTATGCTCGTAGACGTGGATTGGGTTTGAGAGTATTCATGACAAATGTGAGTTTGTTAATTAATGGTTCAACTTAAGGTGGCAACTTGAATACACATCTGGGTGGATTGCTTGTGGACACCTGGAGTACCCAGTGTTGTTCTAGGATATCCCGGAGGACCGGTGTGGTCATCCTACGGCCCGCCACCCAGGCTCAAAGGGATCATAAGATTATTCATGCTAGAAACTTCCATGTGCAACCACAAGCTATTATGGGCTCTAGCATAGTTGAGTAAGTTGCGTGAAGCTCTTGAAGAGGCAGACTAGCAGATGTAGTGGGTTGTAGGTGGTATAGTCTACCCAGTGTAGAGAGTTAATGCTTCAGAAAGACTGTGTCTCGAATCTCCGACCATGGATGTATTCGAGTCTTGTGGAGAAAAGTGTGCAAACCTCTGCAGAGTGTATAAACTAATCATGGTTAGCCGTGTCCCTGGTTATGGACATCTTGAGTATCTGGTTCTTGGATTATCATGATTGATCTCATCACTTTTAATATAATTTGATTGGCTTTAATGATGAAGTTTAATCGGGATTGAGTTGGAGGAACCTTCTCAGTATTTAACAACTACCATGATAGTTAAATAAAATTTATTCCTTTGTTGTAGGGAAAAATTGGCTTTTCGCAAAACGTATTAACCATACAGCCTCCACCCGCCATATATGCATGTAGGGATAGCAATCATTCTGTTCATTATTCTCTTGTGTTACCTTGCTAGCCTATTCCATGTACTGGCCCGTTTCGGGCTACAACGTTCATGTTGCAGACTTTTCAGACGACGAGTAAGGAGTCATAGGTCGTTGTCTTTCACTCAGTGATGTCGTTGGAGTTGATGGACTCACTTTATCTTCCAAGCCTTCCGATGTTATCGTTTTAGATGGCCTTAAGCCATATTTATTGTTTTTGTTATCTTTTGAGACATTCGATGTAATAAGTGTGTGATTGCTACTATGTTATAAATTCCTCAAGTACTGTGCGTGTCAGCATTACCGATCCAGGGATGACACTGATGCACAGAGATCGGACTGTTTGAGGTCTGGTCGCTACAGTGAACTACTCCCTCCTCATCATGGAGAGCGCCGGGATGATGAAGATGGCTAAAGGAGAGGGATTCCCCCCCTCTGGCAGGGTGCCGGAACGGGTCTAGATTGGTTTTCGGTGGCTACAGAGACTTCTGGCCTCGGATCTCCCGATCTATTCTGTTCCCCGATGTTTTTAGGGTATATGGACATATATAGGCAAAAGAAGTCGGTCAGGGGAGCCACGAGGGGCCCACGCGGGTGGGGGCGCGCCGGGGGGGGGGGGCAGGCGCGCCTCCCTGCCTCGTGGCCACCTCGAAACTTCCCTGACGTCTACTTCAAGTCTCCTGGATTGGTTCAGTTCCAAAAATAAGCTCCGTGAAGTCTTAGGTCAATTCGACTCCGTTTGACTTTCCTTTTCTGTGATACTCTAAAATAAGGAAAAAAATAGAAACTAGCACTGGGCTCTAGGTTAATAGGTTAGTCCCAAAAATCATATAAAATAGCTTATAAATGCATATAAAACATCCAAGGTTGATAATATAATAGCATGGAATAATCAAAAGTTATAGATACGTTGGAGACGTATCAGTACTATTTGGGGGGAGATCACCATTTCCGGGAGATCGGCAACGCGAGGAGGAATGCCTCGGGAGATCGACTACGCGCATCACCAACTCCTCTTTCGTTGTGGTGACTGCGCGTCTAGTGGCAAACCCGATCCCGTGATCTATTTCCAGCAGCATGATCTTGGGTGCGAGGTAGATTTTTTTTATTTGGCGCTAGTGTACTGTACCGCATGTTCCAAAAGTGGTATCGGAGCATATGTTGCATGGTGTTAGGTTCGGGGTAGAATTTGCATATGATGATATGTAGATTGGTTTATGTACTGGCCGATGAGATCGGTTGTCAATATGATTGACTACACATGGTGTTAGGCTTTTGGAATTGTGATTTCTTTTTCCATGATCATGCTATGGAGGCCGAGACACAAATTACCCCTACCGGTCGGTTTCCACCATTGGGGTAGATACTGGAACATAAAGCCGGTCACAACACACGAAGACCAATGAGATTGGTCAAATCAGAAAGATGGTCAAATTTTGGTAAATATAATTTGTTGGTGAAAATTCCACTATAAAAATGCATAGATACCACGAGGGGCCATCCCCCTCGACCCCCACAGGGGCGGTGCCCCTTCACCCCGCGAGGGGGGGGGGGTGGCAAAGCCCCTTGATACGTCTCCAACGTATTTATAATTTTTGATTGTTCCATGCTATTATAATATCAATCTTGGATGTTTTATATGCAATTATATAAATCATTTATTTGGACTAACCTATTAACATAGTGCCCAGTGCCAGTTGATGTTTTTCACTTGTTTTTGGCTTTTCAAAAAATCAGTACCAAACAGAGTCCAAACGCTATGAAACTTTTGATGATTTTTTCTGGACCAGAAGGGACCCTAGAAGGTTCGGGAGAAGACCTGACGAGCCACGAGGGAGCGACAAGCTTAGGAGGCGCCCCGAGGGTAGGCGCATCCCCCAAGCTTGTGGGCCCCTGGTAGCACCTGTTGACCTAATTCCACCTCTATAAATTCCGAAATATTCCCAATACATCAGAGAGCCACCTGAAACACTTTTCCCGCTACCGCAAGTTTCTGTTCTTCCGAGATCCTATGTGGAGGCCTTCTCTGGTACTCTGTCAGAGGGGGAATCAATCATGGAGGGCCTCTACATCAACCTTGCTGCCCTTCCGATGATGTGTGAGTAGTTTACCACAAACCTACGGGTACATAGCTGGTAGCTAGATGTCTTCTTCTCTCTCTCTCTCTCTCTCTCTGATCTTCAATACAATGTTCTCCTCGATGTTCTTGGAGATCTATTTGATGTGATCTTGTTTTGCGGTGTGTTTGTTGGGATTCAATGACTTGTGGGTTTATGATCAGATTATCCATGAATATTATTTCAGTCTTTTCTAAATTCTTATATGCATGATTATTATAGCTTTGTATTTCTCTCTGATCTTTCCGTTTAGTTTGGCCAACTAGATTGATTTATCTTTCAATGGGAGAGGTGCTTTGTAATGGGTTTAATCTTGCGGTGCTAAAACCCAGTGATAGAAGGGGACCTGACACGTATTTGTATTGTTGCCATCAAGGGGAACATGACGGGGTTTATTCATATATTAAATCCAAAAAAACTTGCTGTAATTTATTTACATTTATTTTATTTTGTATTTTTGTTTATCTATCGGATTTGATCCTTGCAATTAACCGCCAAAGGGATTGACAACCCCCTTGATCGCGTTGGATGCAAGTATTTGTTCTTTTATGTGTAGGTGTTGTTCACGAGGGCTTGCATGGTTCTCCTACTAGATTGATAACCTTGGTTCTTAACTGAGGGAAATACTTATCTCTATTGTACTGCATCTGAAAGTGCAACTAATCCCTGAGTGGTTTTGGTAATTCATAACAACATATAGCTCATTGAACTAATATCCATTCAGTTAATATTTCAGGAAGTTCAGTGAATGGCATGGCATGACATGGACTAGAGATGTGGACCCCTCAAAATGCTATGGACACATATTTGCAAAAGCTCAAGAGTCTTCATTTCATTTTTAGTGATCCAAGATCACATTGAGTCCATAGGAAAGCCAATACTATTAAAAGGGGATGAGGTGTTGCTTAATGGCTTGCTTGCTCAAATGCTTAGTGATATTGCTCCAAAACCCTCAACCACTTTCTCCATCCAAATATGTCAAAATCCCAAACTCCAACTCGGCCCCATCGATTCTTTCTATCCAGCACCATCAAGTTCATATGACATAGCCACAGCCAAAACCCTAACAGTTCGGTCACACCGATACGAATCTTGGTATCACCGAGATGGCCTTGCCAACTCTCTGTTGCCTATTGCAATTATTTCGGTCTCACCGAAATAGCGATTGGTCTCACCGAGATGGCTTGACTAACTCTCTATTGCCCTATTGCTTCACTTTGGTCTCACCGAGTTGATGCAATTGGCGCCACCGAGATGAGGTTTTCCCTAAGCCCTAGCACATCTGTCCCACCGAGTTGTTCCAATTGGTCCCACCGAGATTCCTAACGTTCACATTTTGAACTAAATCGATCTCACCGAGTTCACCTATTTTGTGTGGAGGCTATATATACCCCTCCACCCCGTTCACCATTTGAGAGAGAGCCATCGGAACGTGCCTACCCTTCTAGCATACATTCTCTGAGACAGAACCACCTACTCATGTGTTGAGATCAAGATATAGCAATCCTACCACAAGAATCTTGATTTCTAGCCTTCCCCAAGTTGCTTTCCACTCAAATCATCTTTCCACCATATCCAAATCTGTGAGAGAGCGTTGAGTGTTGGGGAGACTATCATTTGAAGTACAAGAGCAAGGTGTTCATCATCAACACAACATCTATTACCTTTTGGAGAGTGGTGTCTCCTAGATTTGTTAGGTGTCACTTGGGATCCTCCGTCAAGTTGTGGAGTTGAACCAAGAAGTTTGTAAGGGCAAGGAGAATGCCTACTTCATGAAGATCTAGCCGAGTGAGGCAAGTCCTTCATGGGCGATGGCCATGGTGGGACAGACAAGGTTGCTTCTTCGTTGACCCTTCGTGGGTGGAGCCCTCCGTGGACTCACGCAACCATTACCCTTCGTGGGTTGAAGTCTCCATCAACGTGGACGTACGATAGCACCACCTATCGGAACCACGCCAAACATCTCTGTCTTATTTGCGTTTGCACTCTCTAAACCCTTCCCTTTACCTTCATATGCAATGTTCTACTTTCCGCTGCTACACTCTTAGAATTTCATGTGTAGGTTGATTGCTTGACTTGTGCTAATTGCTAAAATCTGCCCACAACTAAAATTGGGAAAATGTTAGATTTTTATTTGGTCAAGTAGTCTAATCACCCCCTAGACATACTTTCGATCCTACAAGTGGTATCAGAGCTTTGGTCTCCATTTGCCTTGATTTCAATAGCTTTGGTGATCCAAAATGCACTGCTATATATTTAGGAGAGTTGTCCCATCCATTCCTCCTCCCCGCTGCCACTGCTCCTGTCTCCTCTCCCTCGGGATCCAAGCCTGCAGCCAGCCTCTCTCCCTCACTCGTTTTCAGCATCAAACCAACCAGACCTTGCACCCGATCCAGATCCTCTCTCGCCCTCCGATCACCTACCTCGTCTTGAGCACTCATCCAATCGAGCTCGCTCGTCGCCCCAACCTCTCGTGCGGCTACAGTCGCAAGCACCAGCAAGAACTCCGCTAGAGCTCTAATACGTCCATTTTGCATCATGCTTTTATATCGATATTTTTTGCATTATGGACTGTTATTACACATTATGTCACAATACTTATGCCTATTCTCTCTTATTTTACAACGTTTACATAAAGAGGGAGAATGCCGGCAGCTAGAATTCTGGGCTGGAAAAGGAGCAAATATTAGACCTATTATGCACAGCTCCAAAAGTCCTGAAACTTCACGAAAGCTATTTCCAGAATATATAAAAAATACTAAGCGCAAGAAGAACCAGAGGGGGGCCACTCACCAGCCACAAGGGTGGCGGGCGCGCCCTACCCCCCTGGGTTCGCCCCCTGCCTCATGGACCCCCTGGTGGCCCTCCGATGCCCATCTTCTGCTATATGGAGTCTTTCGTCGAGGAAAAAATAATAAGCAAGCTTTCGGGATGAGACTCCGCTGCCACGAGGCGGAACCTTGGCGGAACCAATCTAGGGCTTCGAGGAGCTGTTCTGCCGGGGAAACTTCCCTCCTGGAGGGGGAAATCATCACCATCGTCATCACCAACGATCCTCTCATCGGGAGGGGGTCAATCTTCATCAACATCTTCACCAGCACCACCTCATCTAAAACCCTAGTTCATCTCTTGTATCCAATCTTTGTATCGAAACCTCCGATTTTGGTACCTATGGGTTGCTAGTAGTGTTGATTACTCCTTGTAGTTGATGCTAGTTGGTTTATTTGGTGGAAGATCATATGTTCAGATCCTTTATGCATATTAATACCCCTCTGATTATGAACATGAATATGCTTTGTGAGTAGTTACATTTGTTCCTGAGGACATGGGAGAAGTCTTGCTATTAGTAGTCATGTGAATTTGGTATTCGTTCGATATTTTGATAAGATGTATGTTGTCATCCCTCTAGTGGTGTCATGTGAACGTCGACTACATGACACTTCACCATTGTTTGGGCCTAGAGGGAGGCATTGGGAAGTAATAAGTAGATGATGGGTTGCTGGAGTGACAGAAGCTTAAACCCTAGTTTATGCGTTGCTTTGTAAGGGGCTGATTTGGATCCATATGTTTCATGCTATGGTTAGGTTTACCTTAATACTCTTGTTGTAGTTGCAGATGCTTGCAATAGGGGTTAATCATAACTAGGATACTTGTCCAAGTAAGGGCAGTACCCAAGCACCAGTCCGCCCACATATCAAATTATCAAAGTACCAAACGCGAATCATATGAGCGTGATGAAAACTAGCTTGACGATAATTCCCATGTGTCCTCGGGAGCGCTTTTCTCTATATAAGAAATTTTCCAGGCTTGTCCTTTGCTACAAAAAGGAATGGGCCATCTTGCTGCACTTTATTTACACTTGTTACTTGTTACTCGTTACCAATTACCTTATCACAAAACTGTCTGTTACCGATAATTTCAGTGCTTGCAGAGAATACCTTGCTGAAAACCGCTTATCATTTCCTTCTGCTCCTCGTTGGGTTCGACACTCTTACTTATCGAAAGGACTACGATAGATCCTCTATACTTGTGGGTCATCAAGACTCTTTTCTGGCGCCGTTGCTGGGGAGTGAAGCGCCTTTGGTAGGTGGAATTTGGTAAGGAAAAAATTATATAGTGTGCTGAAATTTACTATCACTTGTTATTATGGAAAGTAATCCTTTGAGGGGCTTGTTCGGGGTATCTTCACCCCGACCAGTAGAGCAAATAGTTGCTCCTCAACCAATGGAACCTACTGAAAATGAAAATGTTTACTTCGAAATTCCTTCGGGTATGATAGAGAAACTGCTAGCTAATCCTTTTGCAAGAGACGGAACATTACATCCCGATTTACACCTAATCTATGTGGATGAAGTTTGTGGATTATTTAAGCTTGCAGGTATGCCCAATGATGTTATTAAGAAGAAGGTCTTCCCTTTTTGTTTGAAGGGAGATGCATTGACATGGTATAGGCTATGTGATGATACGGGGTCATGGGACTGCAAACGGTTGAAATTGGAATTCCATCAGAAGTTTTATCCTATGCATCTTGTTCATCGTGATCATAATTATATATATAATTTTTGGCCTCGCGAAGGAGAAAGCATCGCTCGAGCTTGGGGGAGGCTTAAGTCAATGTTATATTCATGCCCCAATCATGAGCTCTCAAGAGAAATGATTATTCAAAAAATTTATGCTCGGCTTTCTAACAACAAGCGCTCCATGCTTGATACTTCTTGTACTGGTTCTTTTATGATGAAGACTATTGAATTCAAATGGAATTTATTGGAGAGAATTAAATGCAACACTGAAGATTGGGACCTCGACGAAGGTAAGGAGTCAGGTATAACACCTAAGTTTGATTGTGTTAAATCTTTTATGGACACCGATGTTTTCCGTAAATTTAGCACTAAATATGGACTTGACTCTGAGATAGTAGCTTCTTTCCATGAATCCTTTGCTACTCATATTGATCTCCCTAAGGAGAAGTGGTTTAAATATAATCCTCCCGTCGAAGTAAAAGTAGTTGCACCTATTAAAGTTGAAGAAAATACTATCACTTATAATGATCCTGTTGTTCCTACTGCTTATGTTGAGAAACCACTTTTCCCTGTTAGAGTAAAGGATCATGCTAAAGCTTCAAGTGTGGTTCGTAAAAGTAATATTAGAAATTATACACCTCCTTCACAAGTTAAAGTTGAACCTAATATTGCTATTGTTAAAGATCTCTTGGCTGATAATATTGATGGGCATTTTATTTATTTCTGTGATGAAACTGCTAGAATTGCCAAGCCTAGTGCTAAAGATAAACATAGACCTGTTGTAGGCATGCCTGTTATTTCTGTTAAAATAGGAGATCATTGTTATCATGGCTTGTGTGATATGGGCGCTAGTGCTAGTGCAGTACCTATTTCCCTATATCAAGAAATTATATATGATATTGCACCTGCTGAGATAGAAGATATCAATGTTACCATTAAGCTCGCTAATAGAGATACTATTTCACCAATTGGGATTGTTAGAGATGTTGAAGTCTTGTGTGGGAAGGCTAAATACCCTCCTGATTTTCTTGTTCTTGGTTCCCCACAAGATAGCTTTTGTCCCATTATATTTGGTAGACCCTTCTTGAATACTGTTAATGCTAAGATAGATTGCAAGAATGATGTTGTTACTATTGGTTTGGATGATATGTCTCATGAGTTTAATTTTTCGAAATTTCGTAGACAACCCCGTGATGAAGAATTGCCTAGTAAATATGAAATTATTGGTCTTGCTTCTATTGTTGTGCCTCCTAATGGTCCTTTAGAACAATATTTGCTAGACCGTGAGAATGATATGTTTATGAATGAAAGAAGGGAAATAGATGAAGTATTCTTTAAACAAGGACCCATTCTGAAACACAACTTGCCTGTTGAAATCCTAGGGGATCCTCCTCCACCCAAGGGTGATCCCGTTTTTGAGCTTAAACCATTACCTGATACTCTTAAATATGCTTATCTTGATGAAAAGAAGATATATCCTGTTATTATTAGTGTTAACTTTTCAGAGAAGGAGGAAGAAAAATTATTGAAAACTCTGAAGAAGCACCGTGCCGCTATTGGATATACTCTTGATGATCTTAAGGGCATTAGTCCCACTTTATGTCAACACAAAATAAATTTGGAAAAAGACGCCAAACCAGTTATTGATCACCAACGACGGCTGAATCCTAAGATGAAAGAAGTGGTAAGAAATGAAATTCTAAAGCTCCTTGAGGCATGTATTATTTATCCTGTTGCTGTTAGTCAGTGGGTAAGTCATGTTCACTGTGTCCCTAAGAAGGGAGGTATTACTCTCGTGCCTAATGATAAAGATGAATTGATCCCGAAAAGAATTATTACAGGTTATAGGATGGTAATTGATTTCCGCAAATTAAATAAGGCTACTAAAAAAGATCATTTCCCCTTACCTTTTATTGATCAAATGCTAGAAACACTATCCAAACATACACATTTTTTCTTTCTAGATGGTTACTCTGGTTTCTCTCAAATACCTGTGCCAGCTGATGATCAAGCTAAGACCACTTTCACTTGTCCTTTCGATACTTTTGCTTATAGACGTATGCCTTTTGGTTTATGTAATGCACCTGCTACCTTTCAAAGATGCATGATGGCTATATTTTCTGACTTTTGTGAAAAGATATGTGAGCTTTTCATGGATGATTTCTCCGTTTATGGGTCCTCTTTTGATGATTGCTTGAGCAACCTTGATCGAGTTTTGCAGAGATGTGAAGAAACTAATCTTGTTCTGAATTGGGACAAATGCCACTTTATGGTTAATGAAGGTATTGCCTTGGGGCATAAAATTTCTGAAAGAGGCATTGAAGTTGATAAAGCTAGAGTCGATGCCATTGAAAAGATGACATGTCCCAAGGACATTAAAGGTATAAGAAGCTTCCTCCGTCACGCCGGTTTTTATAGGAGGTTCATTAAGGACTTCTCAAAAATTTCTCGGCCTCTGACTAGTCTATTACAAAAATATATTCCTTTTGTCTTTGATGATGATTGTGTAGAAGCATTTGAAATACTTAAGAAAGCATTGATTTCTGCACCTATTGTTCAGCCACCTGATTGGAATTTACCTTTTGAAATTATGTGTGATGCAAGTGATTATGCTGTAGGTGTTGTTCTAGGGAAAAGAGTTGATAAGAAATTAAATTTTATTCAATATGCTAGTAAAACTCTAGACAATGCCCAGAGAAATTATGCTACTACTGAAAAAGAATTCTTAGCAGTTGTTTTTGCTTGCGATAAGTTCAGACCTTATATTGTTGATTCTAAAGTTACTATTCACACTGATCATGCTGCTATTAAATATCTTATGCAAAAGAAAGATGCTAAACCTAGACTTATTAGATGGTTCTCTTGCTACAAGAATTTGATTTGCATATTATTGATAGAAAGGGAGCTGAGAACCCCGTTGCAGACAACTTGTCTAGGTTAGAAAATGTTCTTGATGACCCACTACCTATTGATGATAGCTTTCCTGATGAACAATTAAATGTCATAAATGCTTTTCGAACTGCTCCATGGTATGCTGATGATGCTAATTATATTGTTGCTAAATTTATACCACCTAGTTTCACATACCAGCAAAAGAAAAAGTTCTTCTATGATTTAAGGCATTACTTTTGGGATGACCCACGTCTTTATAAAGAAGGAGTGGATGGTGTTATTAGACATTGTGTACCTGAGCATGAACAGGAACAAATCCTACGCAAGTGCCACTCCGAGGCTTATGGAGGACACCATGCTGGAGACAGAACTGCATATAAGGTATTACAATCCGGTTTTTATTGGCCTACTCTCTTCAAGGATGCCCGTAAGTTTTTCTTGTCTTGTGATGAATGCCAAAGAATTAGTAATATTAGTAGACGTCAAGAAAACCTATGAATTATTCACTTGTTATTGAACCATTTGATGTTTGGGGCTTTGATTATATGGGACCTTTTCCTTCCTCTAATGGGTATACACATATTTTAGTTGATGTTGATTACGTTACTAAGTGGGTAGAAGCTATTCCAACTAGTAGTGCTAATCATAACACCTCTATTAAGATGCTTAAAGAAGTTATTTTTCCGAGGTTTGGAGTCCCTAGATATTTAATGACTGATGGTGGTTCACATTTTATTCATGGTGCCTTTCGTAAAATGCTTGCTAAGTATGATGTAAATCATAGAATTGCATCTCCATATCACCCGCAATCTAGTGGTCAAGTAGAACTTAGCAATAGAGAGCTTAACATTAATAGATCTAGAAAGAATTGGTCAAAGAAACTTGATGATGCATTATGGGCTTATAGAACTACATACAAAAATCCTATGGGTATGTCTCCTTATAAAATGGTTTATGGAAAAGCATGTCACTTACCTCTAGAACTAGAACATAAGGCATATTGGGCTTTTAAAGAGCTCAATTATGATTTCAAACTTGCTGGTGAGAAGAGGTTATTTGACATTAGCTCACTTGACGAATGGAGAACCCAGGCCTATGAAAATGCCAAACAGTTTAAAGAAAAAGTTAAAAGATGGCATGACAAAAGGATACAAAAGTGTGAGTTTAATGTAGGTAATTATGTATTGCTATACAACTCTCGTTTAAGATTTTTTGCGGGCAAACTTCTCTCTAAATGGGAAGGTCCTTACGTTATCGAGGAGGTCTATCGTTCCGGTGCCATAAAAATCAACAACTTCGAAGGCACAAATCCGAGGGCGGTGAACGGTCAAAGAATCAAACATTATATCTCAGGTAATCCCATAAATGATGAAACTAACATTATTGAAGCCGTAACCCCGGAGGAATACATAAGGGACATTTTTCGGAATGTTTAAGACTCCGAAAAGGAATAGGTACATGGTACGGTAAGTAAACTGACCCCAAAACAGTTCTAATGGCAATTTTTCTCCGTTTAGGAATATTTAGAAAAATAGGAAAATAAGAAGCAGCCCGGGAAGGACACGAGGCTTCCACGAGGGTGGGAGGCGCGCCCTACCCCCTGGGCGCGCCCCCTGCCTCGTGGGCACCTCGTGTGCTCTCCAGACTCCATTTTCTTGCACGATACGTATTTTGGTCGGTAAAAATTCATTATATAATCTCCCAAAAGTTTTGACCACCGTATCACGCAAATATCCTCTGTCTTTGTTTCGAGCTGTTTCTGCTACAGATTTAGAGTAAGATGTCATCTCAAGAGTCAGTCAGGGAGAGTCGGGTGTCCCATCCGACACCGGGGCCAAGAGCAAACAGCAATGCTGACCACTTTGGGCCAGCAACTGAGGAAGAGATGGAGGCCGACTTGAAGAGGATAGGTGCAATGGAGAAGGATGAAGAAGTTACTTCGCGTTTCCGAGCTGGGTTCACAATGGGGGAACCACAGAGCTCAGCTATTCCAAACTCGGTCATCCCTTCCAATGTTAAATTTCTTTCTTATGAAAATATGAAAAAGAATGGTACTTGTTCTCCCGCAGCTATGCAACATCCTTGGGTGAAAGGAGCTTTAGCTGTCACGAGCAAGCTCCGTAAGGAAATAATGGACCTCAAGCAGCAAGTCAATAAGCTTGAGGAAGAGAATCGTATCCTGAGGAGCATCATCGCTAAGAATATCACATCACCACCCCCGAAGAAAGAGACATAAACCCATGGGTATGGGCACTCCCCTTGGCAACTGCCAAGCTTGGGGGAGTGCCTCAGTATCGTATCACCATCACAACTTTTATCTTTACTGTTTTTCTTAGTTCGATCCTTTTTGTTATATCTTGATCTAGTAGAATAAAGTTTTAGTATGATCTAGTTGTGAGATTTGCTTTATGATCCTTCTATGTAATCGAGTCCGTGAGCTATATAATAAAGATTAGTGTTGAGTCAAGGGCTTGATTATCTTGCTATGATCTTGATGGAATAAAATAAAAGAGAAAGAATAAAAAGAAATAAAAGAGATCATATGGATCTTATGGAGAGTAATGGCTTCACATATAAAGAGTATGATGAATAAAAGTTGTTGAAAGTTGACAAACATAGTTTTGGTCATCATTGCAATTAATAGGAAGTAATAAAGAAAGAGAGGTTTTCACATATAGATATATTATCTTGGAAATCTTCTATGATTGTGAGCACTCATTAAAATATGACATGCTAAAGGGTTGACGTTGGACAAGGAAGACAACGTAATGGGTTATGTTTTCTTACATCCAAGATAAATTATATTGTCATGGATCATCCAACATGTTGAGCTTGCCTTTCCCTCTCATGCTAGCCAAGTTCTTTGCACCAAGTAGAAATACTACTTGTGCTTCCAAATATACCTAAACCCAGTTTTGCCATGAGAGTCCACCATACCTACCTATGGATTGAGTAAGTCCTTCAAGTAAGTTGTCATCGGTGCAAGCAATAAAAATTGCTCTCTAAATATGTATGACTTATTAGTGTCGGAGAAAATAAGCTTTATACGATATTGTGATGTGGAAGAAATAAAAGCGATGGACTGCATAATAAAGGTCCATATCACAAGTGGCAATATAAATTAACGTTCTTTCACATTAAGATTTTGTGCATCCAACCCTGAAAGCGCATGACAATCTCTGCTTGCCTCTGCGAAGGGCCTATCTTTTACTTTTATCTTCTATCTTATAAAAGAATAATGGTGATCTTCACCTTTCCTTTTTACATTTTATCCTTTGGCAAGCACAATGTGTTGGAAAGATCCAGATACATATAGCTAATTGGATGTGAGCTTTCATGAACTATTATTGTTGACATTACCCTTGAGGTAAAAGGTTGGGAGGCAAAACCATAAGCCCCTATCTTTCTATGTGTCCGGCTAAAACTTCATAACCATAAATATCGCGTGAGTGTCAACAATTGTGGAAGACTAAATGATAGTTGAGTATGTGGACTTGCTGAAAAGCTCTTATGGACTCTTTCCGATGTTATGATAAATTGCAATTGCTTCAATGACTGAGATTGTAGTTTGTTAGTTCTCAATGAAGTTTATGATTCATACTTGAAGTTGTGATTGAATTGTTACTTTAGCATAAGAGATCATATGACAATATATATATATATATATATGTTGCTGTTCTAAGAATGATCATGATGCCCTCATGTCTGTATTTTATTTTTATCGACACCTCTATCTCTAAACATGTGGACATGTTTATTGATTTCGACTTTCGCTTGAGGACAAGCAAGATCTAAGCTTGGGGGAGTTGATACATCCATTTTGCATCATGATTTTATATCGATATTTATTGCATTATGGACTGTTATTACACATTATGTCACAATACTTATGCCTATTCTCTCTTATTTTACAAGGTTTACATAAAGAGGGAGAATGCCGGCAGCTGGAATTCTGGGCTGGAAAAGGAGCAAATATTAGAGACCTATTCTGCACAGCTCCAAAAGTCCTGAAACTTCACGAAAGCTATTTCCAGAATATATAAAAAACACTGAGTGCAAGAAGTACCAGAGGGGGGCCACTCACCAGCCACGAGGGTGGGGGGCGCGCCCTACCCCCCTGGGCGCGCCCCTTGCCTCGTGGGCCCCCTGGTGGCCCTTCGATGCCCATCTTCTGCTATATGGAGTCTTTCGTCGAGGAAAAAATCATAAGCAAGATTTTGGGACGATACTCCGCCGCCATGAGGCGGAACCTTGGCGGAACCAATCTAGGGCTGCGGCGGAGCTGTTCTGCCGGGGAAACTTCCCTCCAGGAGGGGGAAATCATCACCATTGTCATCACCAACGATCCTCTCATCGGGAGGGGGGCAATCCTCATCAACATCTTCACTAGCACCATCTCATCTAAAACCCTAGTTCATATCTTGTATCCAATCTTTGTATCCAAACCTCAGATTGGTACCTGTGGGTTGCTAGTAGTGTTGACTACTCCTTGTAGTTGATGCTAGTTGGTTTATTTGGTGGATGATCATATGTTCAGATCCTTTACGCATATTAATACCCCTCTGATTATGAACATGAATATGCTTTGTGAGTAGTTACGTTTGTTCCTGAGGACATGGGAGAAGTCTTGCCATTAGTAGTCATGTGAATTTGGTATTCGTTCGATATTTTGATAAGATGTATGTTGTCATCCCTCTAGTGGTGTCATGTGAACATCGACTACATGACACTTCACCATTGTTTGGGCCTAGAGGGAGGCATTGGGAAGTAATAAGTAGATGATGGATTGCTAGAGTGACAGAAGCTTAAACCCTAGTTTATGCTTTGCTTCGTAAGGGGTTGATTTGGATCCATATGTTTCATGCTATGGTTAGGTTTCCCTTAATACTGTTGTTGTAGTTGCGGATGCTTGCAATAGGGGTTAATCATAAGTGGGATACTTGTCCAAGTAAGGGCAGTACCCAAGCACCGGTCCACCCACATATCAAATTATCAAAGTACCGAACGCGAATCATATGAGCGTGATGAAAACTAGCTTGACGATAATTCCCATGTGTCCTCGGGAGCGCTTTTCTCTATATAAGAAATTGTCCAGGCTTGTCCTTTGCTACAAAAAGGATTGGGCCATCTTGCTGCACTTTATTTACACTTGTTACTTGTTACTCGTTACCAATTACCTTATCACAAAACTATCTGTTACCGGTAATTTCAGTGCTTGCAGAGAATACCTTGCTGAAAACCGCTTATCATTTCCTTCTGCTCCTCGTTGGGTTCGACACTCTTACTTATCGAAAGGACTACGATAGATCTCCTATACTTGTGGGTCATCAAGCTTCACCCCACGACCTCTTCGGGCACCCGCGCCCACCGTCGGCGAAGGCCATGATCAGGTCGCCTCGCCTCCTCCCGCTCACCCTCTATCTTCTCTACCTCCCTCTATTTCCACTTCCTCCCCTTCTCTCATATCCCTCGTCTCTTCTTGCAACAGGACCGATGTCGTGCTGCCTGCCCAAGCTTCCTCCTTCATTGGTCGTCTCCAAACTTGTCTATCTCGAGCCCCCATCGAACCAGCAGCCCTCATTCGGGACGCCGGCATCCCCGTCCCGGACCTCATCGTCGCCGCGCACCTGCCTGAACCGTGCCTGGATCCGTCGCCGATAGCCAGACTCCACCCCGTCCCCACGTCCCTACCGACCGTCGCCGGAGTTGTGCCAAGTTCCCTTGCATCGCGCCAAGTACCATGGCCTCTTCTTCCTTTGCATCGAGCAAGAGCTCACGTGCTCAAGCCTCTGCTCGCTCCCCTGCCAGATCAAGCGAGAGACGGTAGTGCTCGTGTTGACCGCGCATGGGCCTTCTTGCGCCAAGGCCCAGCATCACCAGCTCCCAATGCTTGAGAGCAACTAGTTAACGAGTGCTCCTTCGGGAGCCTCGCAATGATCAACGCCACTTGGCACGCTCTCAGCCGCCATCCACGTGTCGTGCTCTGGACACTCCCACTGGATTTTTTTCCACAAGCGTTATCGGCTTTTTAAATGGTTTTTTCAGGTTTTTTTATGTTTCGGTTTTCCTTAACTTTTAGATCAAAAAAATTCCAAAAAAAACTTTTTTTGCGCGAAAAACACATTTTCCCTTTCGTGAGAATCACGGTTTTGCTTTCACGAGAGGCACGGTTTTGCTTCCGCGAGAGTCACGGTCGTGCCTCTCGGAAACAAAAAAACGTGTTTTCTATTTTTTTTTCTTTCCTTTCGCGAGAAGCACGGTTTAGCTTCTGAGAGAGAGGCACGATTGTGCTTTCACGAGAGGCACAGTCGTGCCTCTCGGAAACAAAAAAAACGTATTTTTTCCTTCCGCGAGAGGCACGGTTTTGCTTCCGCGAGAGGCACGGTTGTGCTTTCACGAGAGGCACGCCTGTGCCTCTCGAAAACTAAAAAAACGTGTTTTCTATTTGTTTTTCTTTTGTGAGAGGCATGGTTGTGCTTTCGCGAGAGGCACGGCCGTGCCTCCTCGGAAACGGAAAAAACACGTTTTCTCTTGTTTTTTCCTTGTGCGAGAGGCATGGTTTTTCTTCCGCGAGAGGCACAATTGTGATTTCGCAAGAGTCACAGTCCTGCCTCTTTCGGAAAGGCAAAAACCCATGCTCCCGGTTTGGTTTTTTCATCTGGTTTTTTTGTCCGGGTTTTCATGAAAAAAAGTTCATCAAAACCTATCAACATGGGAACTAGTTTTAAAAATCTCGACGCAAGGAATCCAACGGTGAAAACGGTTCGAGATTTGGACACATGGTTTAAGAGATAAAACGTTTTGAATAAACGAATCTACGAAAAAAAGGAAAACTCCCAGGCTGCGAGAAGTGGCGTACATGCAGTGCGCCACTTGTCACAACCTGGGAAGGTGGGAGTGATCTTTGCAACGAGTACTCCTCAATTAGTGATTTTGCCAAGGCCTAGGGTGACCATCCCCCCTGTCTTTCCTTTGACGGGCTTCCTGTTTCAAATTCGGCCTGATATGTTTTTTTCCTGTTCCAGCGAATTTAGCTATTTTCCAGAGATAACATATTTGCAGAAAAACCCTCATTATTCATGCATATAAGTACTCCACAACCGTGCATCACAATTAAACATGTCTTATATGTAAAATGCTTAGAATTTCATCTAGTATCATAATATGCAACTTTCATCCATGACAAAAATGTTTAAAATTGTTGTTTGCATTAATTTGCATAAATGTCATGCTACAATACTTTAATTCATAACTAAATAACCGTAACTTCGAATCAAATGAACTTTATATGTAAATGGTGTAGAAAAATGTATAGATTAACATGGTGCACTTACTTTGCACGTTTACCAACTCTAAAATTGTGTAAAGGGAAGAAGAGTAGAAAATTTGAAATGTGCACATGGGGATTCCGGAATTGTTGTTTGTTGTTTCCGTCCACATTTAAATTTCCTAAATGTGTAGTTTACTTATGCTCCACCTCTTGCCATGTTAACCAACGTTTAATCTTGTCTTGTTCGTAAATGAGAGAGAACAAAATAATTGTTGTGAAGTTCCGTCAATATGCAACTCGTTGCATATTGAGCTCCACTTAATTTATAGTATCGGTTCTTGCACTTTGCCATGCTATGCCTCATTAAAATGAACATGCATCATACTTGATTGTGCATCATGCCATGATTATGCCTGTTGGTTTATCATGTTGTTTGCTTCTTTCTAGTTGTGCTTCTTCTTGATAGTTCCAGTAACGTGCATTTGTGAGTATTCGTTCGACTACGCCCGTTCATGGATTCGGTGTTCTTCCTTGCTGGATTTCAGGCAAGATGACCATTACCTTGTATACCACTACTATCTTTGCTTGCTAGTTGTCTCGATGCTATCGCTATGTCGTGCTACCAACCACTTGTTTATCAAGCCTCCCAAATTGCCATGATAAGCCTCTAACCTTTACATCATCCCAGCAAACCATTTTTGTATATGTTACCGCTAGCTCAGCCTCTCTTATAGCGTTGCTAGTTACAGGTGTAGGGCAGGTTGCTCCATGTTGGGACATGGATATCATGGGATATCACAATATCTCTTATTTAATTAATGCATCTATATACTTGGTAAAGTGTGGAAGGCTTGGCCTTTTTCTTGGTGTTTTGTTCTCTTATAGCGTTCTGAACACGATTGGGGTTTATGCCCCCCCCCCTTGACAGTTCGCTTTGAATAAAACTCTTCCAGCAAGGCCCAACTTTGGTTTTACCATTTGCCTAATAACAACTAAAACTTGCATAGGGACTTTCTGGACACCGAGCATAATTAATCAACAACCAGGGCCAGTGCTCCTCATGAGTGTTAGTCCAAACGGGGCAGCCTGCGGGGCCGCCACAGGGAAACTCAAGGATAGGTTTTACTCGTAGCTTGTCCCATATGATCGTGGCCTGAGATAAGATATGCACGGATACTATCAGGGTGTCAGCACGTCGGCAGGTCTTGCTAGTTTTGTTTTACCATTGTCAAAATATCTTGTGCACCGAGATTCCGAGCTTGATCGGGTTGTCCCGAGATGGAGATTTGCCTACGCGGATCGTGAGAGTTTGTGATGGACTAAGTTGGGACAACCCTGCAGGGTTTAATCTTTTCGAGAGTCGTGCCCACGGTTATGTGGAAAATTGGAAATTTATAATTTCCGGTTGTAGAGAACTTGACACCAGATCCGAAATAAAATACACCAACCGCGTGCGTAACCGTGACCGTCTCTTTTTGAGTGAGTTCGAGAAGAGAACGCGATGGGGTTATGTTTGACTCGTAAGTAGTTCAGGATCACTTCTCGATGATTACTAGTTTGCGACCGTGATGCATAGTTTCTCTTCTTATTCTTGTACTCGTAAGTTAGCCACCATACAATGCTTAGTGCTTGCTGCAACCTCGCCACTTATCCATTCCATACTCATTAAGCTTTGCTAGTCTTGATACCCATGGTAATGGGATTGCTGAGTCCTCATGGCTCATAGATTACTACAACAACAGTTGCAGGTACAGGTAAAGTGATGCTTTGACGTGAGAGCGATGCTTGCTTGCTTTGGAGTTCCTCTGCTTCTTCTTCTTCTTTGATCAAGGGATAGGTTCCATGTCGGGAACCTGGGATTAGCAGGGTGGATGTTGTTCTTCTTTTTCATTTGATTTCATCCATAGTCGGACGCTGCTCTTTTTATGATGATTGCTATGTATTGATGAACATGTATTCATGTTGTAGCTTGTGGCGAGTGTAAACCATTATCTGGTATTCTCATCTATTTAGTACATGGTATGTTGTAATGATATCTACCTTGCTATGCGCTCAAAATGCGGTTGTGCCCCAATCATGAATTTCATCACGTGATTGGGATAGAATCGCATCTTGTGCGCCATGGCCCATATTGGTTCCTACATATTCCAAGAAGATCTTTTATCGGCTGAACCACGATGTTAAGGATTCGGTTAATCTCGTATACAATTCCCTTTGTCCGATGATATGTTACTTGCCCGAGATTCGATCGTTGGTATCTCCATACCTAGTTTAATCTCGTTACCGACAAGTATCTTTACTCATTCTATAATACAAGATCTCGTGACTAACTCATTAGCCACATTGCTAGGAAGCTCTTTACGATGTTGTATTACCGAGAGGGCCCCGAGATATCTCTCCGTCACGCGAGTGACAAATCCCAGTCTCGATCCATGCCAACCCAACAGACACCTTTGGAGATACCTGTAGAGCATCTTTATGATCACCTAGTTACGAAGTGAAGTTTGATAGCACATAAGGTATTCCTCCGGAATCCGGGAGTTGCATGATCTAATGGTCTTAGGAATAGATACTCGACATGAAGAAAGCTATAGCAATAAACTCAAGTGATACGATCGAATGCTAAGCTTACGGTTGGTTCTTGTCCATCACATCATTCTCCTAATGATGTGATCCTGTTATCAATGACAACTCATGTCTATGGTTAGGAAACCTTAACCATCTTGGATCAACAAGCTAGTCTAGTAGAAGCTCACTAGGAACATAGTATTTGTTTATGTATTCACACATGTATTTTAGTTTCCGGTCAATACAATTCTAGCATGAATAATAAACTTTATCATGAACAAGGAAATATGATAATAACCAATTTATTAGTGCCTCTAGGGCATATTTCCAATAGTCTCCAACTTGCACTAGAGTCAATAATCTATCTAACACCCATGGAGTCTTGCTGGTGATCATGTTTTGCCCGTGGAAGAGGTTTAGTCAACGGGTCTGCCACATTCAGATCCGTATGTACTTTGCAAAGTTCTATGTCTCCATCCTTAACATAATTACGAATGGAGTTGAAGCGGTGCTTGGTGTGCTTGGTTCTCTTGTGAAACCTGGGCTCCTTGGCAATGGCAATAGCTCCAGTATTGTCACAAAAGATAGTCATTGGATCCGATGCACTAGGTATTACACCCAAATCGGATATGAACTCCTTCATCCAGACTCCTTCTTGCACTGCTTCCAAAGCAGCTATATACTCAACTTCACATGTAGATCCCGCCACAATGCTCTGCTTAGAACTGCACCAACTAATCGCTCCACCATTCTATATAAATACATATCCAGTTTGAGACTTAGAGTCGTCTAGATCTGTGTTGAAGCTAGCATTGACTTAACCCTTCACGACGAGCTCTTCGTCACCTCCATAAATGAGAAACATATCCTTAGTCCTTTTTAGGTACTTCAGGATTTTCTTGACCATTGTCCATTGATCTACTCCTAGATCACTTTGGTAACTCCCTACCAGACTTATGGCAAGGCACACATCAGGTCTGGTACACAACATGACATACATTATAGAGCCTATGGCTGAGGCATAGGGAATGACTTTCATCCTTTCTCTTTCTTCTGCCGTGGTCAGGCTTTGAGTCTATCTCAACTTCACACCTTGCAATATAGGGAAGAACCCTTTCTTTGACTGATCCATTTTGAACTTCTTCAAAACTTTGTCAAGGTATGTTCTTTGTGAAAGTCCTATTCAGCGTCTTCATCTATATGTATAGATTTTGCTGCCCAATATGTAAGCAGCTTCACCGAGGTCTTTCATTTAAAAACTCTTATTCAAATATCCTTTCATGCTTTCCAGAAATTCTATATCATTTCCAATCAACAATATGTCATCCACATATAATATTAGAAATGCTACAATGCTCCCACTCACTTTCTTGTAAATACAAGCTTCTCTGTAAGTTTGTATAAAACCAAAATATTTGATCACCTCATCAAAGCGAATATTCCAACTCCGAGATGCTTGCACCAGTCCATAGATGGATCACTGGAGCTTGCATACTTTGTTAGCATCCTTCAGATCGACAAAACCTTCTAGTTGCATCATATACAAGTCTTCTTTAAGAAACCCATTAAGGAATGTCGTTTTGACGTCCATTTTTGAGATCTCATAATCATAAAATGCGGCAATAGCTAACATAATTCTAACAGACCTAAGCATCGGTACGACTGAGAAAGTCTCATGTAGTCAACCCCTTGAACTTATCGGAAACCCTCTGCAACAAGTCGAGCTTTATAGACGGTGACATTACCAACAGCGTCTGTCTTCTTCTTAAAGATCCATTTATTCTCAATGTCTTGCCAATCATTCGGCAAGTCCACCAAAGTCCATACTTTGTTCTCATACATGGATCATATCTCGGATTTCATGGCCTGAAGCCAGTTGTCAGAATTCGAGCTCATCAGAGCTTCTTCATAGTTCATAGGTTCACCATTGTCTAACAACATGACTTCTAGGACAGGATTACTATACCACTCGGGTGTAGAATGTACCCTGGTCGACCTATGAAGTTCAGTAGTAACTCGATCCGAAGTTTCATGATCATAATCATTAGCTTCCTCTTCAGTTGGTGTAGGCATCACGGGAACTTCTTTATGTGATGTGCTACCTTCCAATTCGAGAGAAGGTACAATTACCTCATCAAGTTCTACTTTCCTCCCACTCACTTATTTCGAGAGAAACTCCTTCTCTAGAAAGGACCCATTCTTGGCAATAAAGATCTTGCCCTCAGATCTGTGGTAGAAGGTATACCCAATGGTCTCTTTAGGGTATCCTATGAAGACGCACTTCTCCGCTCTGGGTTCGAGCTTATCAGGCTGAAGCCTCTTGACATGAGTGTCGCATGCCCAAACTTTAACAAACGACAGCTTAGGTTTCTTGCCAAATTATAACTCATACAGTGTCATCTCAATGGGTTTAGATGGTGCCCTATTTAAAGTGAATGCAGCTGTCTGTAATGCATAATTCCAAAATGATAGTGGCAAATTGGTAAGAGACATCTTAAAACGCACCATATCCAATAGAGTACGGTTACGACGTTCGGATACACCATTACGCTGTGGGGTTCCAAGTGGCGCAAGCTGTGAAACGATTCACATTGTCTTCAATGCATACCAAACTCGTAACTCAAATATTCGCCTCCACGATTAGATCGTAGAAACTTTATTTTCTTGTTATGATGATTCTCCACTTCACTCTGAAATTCCATGAACTTTTCAAATGTTTTAGCCTTGTGTTTCATTAAGTAAATATACCCATATATACTCAAATCATATGTGAAGGTAAGAAAATAATGATTTCCATCGCGTGCTTCAACAGTCACCGGACCGCATACATTGGTATGTATTATTTCCAATAAGTCACTAGATCGCTCCATTGTTCTGAAGAATGGAGTTTTAGTCATCTTGCCCATGAGGCATGGTTCACATGTCTCAAATGATTCATAATCAAGAGATTCCAAAAGTCCATCAGCATGGAGTTTCTTCATGCGCTTTACACCAATATGACCTAAGCGGCACTGCCACAAAAGAATAAACCTTGAAGTCAGAATACTTACACAGAGACCAACGGCGGCTTCTTCACTTCCTTACGGAAGCGGATGGCCTTCGCGGCTGCCTCGTCCCGCCGGGTCGCTGCAGCCGGGCCCTTGGGCTTCTTCGGCCGGCTGCCAAACAAATTCGGCGTAGCCCGGCGCTTCTTCCCGCCGCCTGGAGCGCCCGACGCGGCAGAAGAGCCCGCGCCAGGATGGCTGGCTCCTGGCCGATGGTGAGGGGCGACTCCTCCCTCGGCGTCGTCTTGAGGCCAGTCGGCAAAGGTAGCCGAGGGCCTGAAGTCGCTTGTCGTCCCTCCTCCTCCCTCAGCGTCGTCTTCTAGAGCCGTCGTCCCCAGATCGGGGTCGTCGATGTCGCTCTCCGCCCGATCGGCGGCGAACTCACGGGCTGGCCCCGAGGTGCCGGCTGGTGGGTGAAGAAGGGGATTCTAACCAAAAAGCAGACTGATTAGAACAAGACTCGGCAAGAAGAAGACAATCTAAAGAAAAGAAAGGCGACTCACCACGGGCGGGGGGTTGGCGCGGGAGTATGGCTCCTTGCCGAATCGCCAGTCCTCCAGGAGCCTGCTGTCCGAGAGGTAGTTCACCATCAGGGCCACCTCTTCGTGAGGCATGTCCTTGGTGCACATCCGACTCGGGTCGCGGCCCCCACTTATCTGGCATATCAGGTGAGGGCGGCCTTGGAGTGGGAGAACTCGGCGCGAGACGATGGCGGCCAGCAGGTCCGGGCCAGTCAGACCCTCCGACTACGTCAGCACTCGGAGTCGCGTGATGGCGCCGGCTCCCACATGCGTTAGCGACCTGGCCCGGTACGACCAGTTGGGCAGTCTGCCAGCCGGCGGGCCGGCTTCAAAAGCTGGCAGATTAACCCAGTCTCCCCTCGTGGCGACGTTCCTGACATAGAAGTAGGACCGCTGCCACATCTTCACCGACTTCAGCAGCGAGATGGAGGGGAAGTGGTTGTCGGCTCCTGTCCTTCGCACGGCGATGAAGGCGCCGCACTGAGCCGGCACGCCCGCAGCCTGGGTGCCGAGCTTGGAGAAGAAGAACTCCCCCTAGAGCTCGAGGGTGGGGAGGACTCCAAGGAAGCCCTCGCACAAAGCCATGAAGGCGGACAGTAGCACCACTGTGTTGGGGGTGAGGTGGTGCGGCTGGAGTCCGTAAAACTCCATGAACGACCGGAAGAAGCTGCTCGCCGGCAGCCCCAGCCCGCGCAGGCAGTGCGAGCGGAAGATGACCTGCTCGCTCTCCCGTGGGGCGGGGGAAATCTCCCCCTCCGGCGCGAGACGCACCTGCACGCGATCCTCGCCGGGAAGCCGACGGGTCCGGCGGAGGAACTCGATATGGTCTTCGTGGACCTCGGAGCAGTCCCAGGTGCCGGAGCGCACCAGGGGAGGCGCGGCAGCGGAGGAAGAGCTCATCGCGAAGCTGTCGCCGCGGCGTTCGCCGGAGCTTGGGCGTGCGGCAAGGCGAAGAATAGAAGAGGAAGCAGGAGATCGAGGAGCTGCGAGGAGGAAGAAGCGAGGGGTAGTGGGAAGGAGGGGCGCGCGTGCCCCCCTCTTCCCCGTACTTATAGTCCTATGGGCTGCGAAGCCGAGGGGGCGGACGTGGGGATTTACTGCGTCCACAGCCCCACGACCCCCAAGATCCTCGTAAAGTTACTGCGCGCAGTAACTTCACGGGAATCCCAACCGCCCAACAGGGCCGCAGAGGATCCGCTCGGGTGCCGAGGCGTGGTAGTGGCGGGCGCCGCCTATGGGCCTGTCCCGTCGCGTGTGTGGGATGGCAGAGCGGCCCGGCCACGTGCCCTCGTGTGACAGGCCAGGAACGGGCGGCGGCCTGGAAGCTTAGCTAGCACGCCACTTGAAATCCCGCCACGACGTTCGAACTACTGAGCAAGTCAGAATTGAGTGAGTCCGAGTTGGGCGAGCCCGACTCCTTCTAGTCAGCCCGGCGGAAGTAATCAAGACCTTGTGTTGTGCTCGGAAAGAGAAACTGCTGAGGCTTCTCGGCCGATCGTCCGTGGCGCCTCACCAGCTTTGGGGACTACTGTCGGAGTAATGGGCCATGGGTAGGCCAACCCGAGCCCCACGACCTTTCAAGACATCGGGGCAGGCTGCGCCCCTCAAGACCATAGGGCGAAGAGCTGCCTCCTGGGGAGTCTACGGCAAGGTGGCCGACTGCCCGCTCATGGCCGAGTCCCAGGGACAACTTCCAGAGAAGCCGGTTTGGGGAGTCGGCCGGTGACTCCAACAAACCGTGACCTCATCGAGGGGGACGGGGCAGGGGCGTGGCTACAATGAAGCCCACTCCCCGCCCCTTACCAAGGGCAGGCATGGCTACAGCACGCCGTACTTGGGAAGATCTTCTCGCGGCGTGGCACTGTTGCCCAGCCGGCCCTGACATCAGCACCACTATACCTGGTCGTGCGCCCACGACGGCTTGCCTGTACGGCCTGGAGGCAGCAGGGCCCACCAGCCAACGAGACCTCGGGAGACGGCGGGAGCACCGCTAGTCAGACCCAACGGGAGTCGGCCCGGGGGAGTCGGCCGAGCCCTCCCCCGGGCGCATGCACCATTAATCAAGAAGAGATGGGGAGTGGCCACAGTGATCGCCCGCCAGGCGGCGGGGCTGTTGCCACGACCCCATGACCAAGCTTGCATCATCAGGAGCACGGCTACAGTAATCAGCAACCGGCAAGACCCGCCCGTGGCGGACACGGCCTGTCGGCTCCGTACCAGACCAGTCGGCGGGCCCCAGCAGTCGGCGGAGAAGTCAGAGGTCAGAGACACTGACGGCTGGGCCCGCGCCCAGTCACATTACCATTGTACCCCTGGGGGGTAGGCCTATATAAACCCCCCAGGGCACCCATGCAAAGGGTTGGATCCCAGTAGTTCGATACCTCACCAGATAGAGGGAGAGAGCTAGCCTGGCCCACTCCTACCACCATACACAGCTCAAGGAGCAACCGTGTAAACACTTGACCATAGTGATCATGAGGAGACCCCGCAGAGCAGCAGTAGGGGTATTATCTCCCCAGAGAGCCCCGAAGCTAGGTAAGATTCGCCGGCATGCATGTCTTCGCGCCTCATCCCGTTTCCAGGCACCGGCGACGTTCTACTCGCCCCCACCATCATAAGCCATCCGTTGGCATATGTCGCACCAAACCCCCGACAGGAAGGCAAGCTTGGCAATACGGATATGTAGATCTCCTTCCTTGTAACCGACTCTGTGTAACCCTAGCCCCCTCCGGTGTCTATATAAACCGGAGGGTTTTAGTCTGTAGGACAACATACAATCATACCATAGGCTAGCTTCTAGGGTTTAGCCTCTCTGATCTCATGGTAGATCTACTCTTGTACTACTCATATTATCAAGAACAATCAAGCAGGATGTAGGGTTTTACCTCCATCAAGAGGGCCCGAACCTAGGTAAAACATCGTGTCCCCTGCCTCTGTTACCATCCGCCTAGACGCATAGTTCGGGACCCACTACCCGAGATCCGCCGGTTTTTACACCGACATTGGTGCTTTCATTGAGAGTTCCTCTATGTCGTCACCGTAAGGCTTGATGCCTCCTTCGATCATCACTTGCGATGCAGTCCAGGGTGAGACTTTTCTCCTCGGACAGATCTTTGTATTCGGCGTTATTCAAAGGTGCCGAGGTACCCTCTTCCCTCACTGAGGACCGCGGACTCAGTGCAAAGCGCCATGCTAATCCGGTAAGTTTTTGTATCTTGCAGGGTATTTATTTGCCCCGGTTAAATGATGTGCGGGATCTAAGTTCTCATGCCATTAACAGGACTGGATAAAGACAGCGGAGCAGCTCGATTGCCCAGCCCCTCTGCCTGAAGATACCATAGATGCTCTCCTGACGGAGATGCTGACTCCGGCACCTTACGAGGAGCCGGCGAAGAAGGCCAAGAAGAAGGCCGCGGGGACCCGAAAGGGCCTCCAGCGCAAGGTTGTATCGGATTCATCATCCGATGACTCCGACGCGCCCTCCTCCCAACTAAACTTGGAGGAGGAGGAAAGTTCTCTCCCCCGGATGAGGTAGACAAGAAAAGGAAGGCCGACCCAACCGGGGAGGCCAAAGGGTCCAAGAAGAGAAGGACCCTCCCTCCGGACTGCTCCACGACGGCCGCCGACAGTGGCGACGAGTGGCTACCCAGGGTCAAGCCCCTGGCGAAGTCGTAAGTGTCCGGACACCATAGTACTTCATAGTATGTTTTATTGCACTGCTTCTCCTCATGCCGAACATGATTATGCAGTCCATCCCGAGCTCATCTCGACGTATCCTCGTCGAGCGGCTCATTGGACTCGTCGGATATGAACAGTGGTTCTCTTCAGACCGCTTCCACCCGTCGCCCTACTAACAACGTCGAGGTGTTGTCTCGAAAGGCACCAAGACGAGGGGAGGTGGTCCTGGGGGTGCCTCGAGGTGACCTCCCGGACCCTGGGTACCAAGGGAGCGAGGCTCCCACGGGCTCCGAGTTCGGCCCCCAGCCGAACACTGCGCCGGAACCTTCGATGGTTCCGGACTCCAGCAGGCGGTCCCTCGTTAAGGGGGGCCAACCACCCGTGCCGGTGTCCTTTGTCCATCCAGAGGCACCGGAAAACTTGGTGGAAACGCTTCGCAGCGCTTCCATCGACGAAGAGCACCGCACTATCATGAGTGCGGTGATCGAGAAGGTTCAGTCCGCCAAAAACGGGCTGACCGAAGCTTGCGCCAGCCTCCTAACAGGCTTTCAGGTAAGCAATCAAAATATATATAAGAAAATATTATCGCATAGATAGTAGCCCCTGATGCTCTGTTCGGCGTTCGAGAAGAAAGGCCGAATATAGGATCAAAAGATGAGTCAGGAGTCTAATAAGAATATGTCTATGTGTAAGCACTATTCAAGATATCTTCCGATATTCAGATAAATTGGCCAATTTATCGCTTACCGTTGTTTGACCGATAAATCCGTCGATATGGCGATAAGTCGGCCGATATGCCGATAAACTGGCCGATTTACCCCTTATCATGGGTCGACCGATAAGTTCCCGATAAGCGATATCCCCAACATTGTGTGTAAGTGGAGGCTTCCCTGCTGGCCGTTGCTTCACGTACTGCGGAGGTCTCTGCTCTGAAGCAGGACCTGGAGCGGTCTGAGAGCGAGCTTGGCCTTACCAAGAGGCGGCTCGAGGAGAGCAAAGGTAAGCAATACCTTGTCTACGCTTTGTGAAAGAAGTTTGTTTGTAAAATAATAGGACCATCATGAATTTGCCAGGGGCCACGACCGAGGTGGCGACCCTAAAGAAGGCGTTGTCCGAGGCCGAAGACAAAGCAGCTAAGGAGCACATCAAGCGAGAGAAGCAAGAAGCCCGAGTGGGCGAGGTGCAACAAGAGCTCGAGGCTCTCGCCAAAAAACACGAGTCCTTGGAGCTTGACTCTAAGACCCGAGAGTCCGAGCTCGCACAGGCGCTTGAAAGCGCCCGGAGTGCCAAGGCTGAAGGCCACAAGGCCCTCCAGGAAATTGATGTGGTGAAGAAAATAGCAGCGGGTAAGGCATTCATTAGGCAAAGAAAGCATGTGAAGGAAACTTTCCCTTTTTTTACCCGAGTTCGGAGCTCTCCAGGAGCATTTGCAGATCTTCCCCACAGTGTACTGGATGCCGCGGAGTTTTACCGGGCTGAGGAGGGGAGCTCAACGGAGAAGTCGTTCTGGTCTCAGTATACTGGGACCGAACACACGATGCCTTTGAGCGACCAGCTGAAGCAATTGGTCGAGCTTCACAAGGCGGCCGACAGGCCTTGAGGGGCCTTATAGTCCGGATGTGTCCTGGCGAACCCCAGTCTGGCAGCTACCTCGGTCTAGTGAGGCGGCTTGTGGAGGCCTGCCCACGGCTTGAAGTCATAAAGCGGTTAGCCTCCATCGAGGGTGCGCGCAGGGCTTTTGCCCGGGCGAAGGTGCACTGGGCGAAGCTGGACGTCGTAAAGCTGGTGAAGGAGGGGCCGCCGGAGGGCAAGGAGCATCGCCACCCTGAGATGTACTATGAGAGTGTCCTGAAGGGTTCCCGCCTTGTGGCGGATGAATGTGCCAGGGATGTAATTTTTGAATGATCACGCTCATGTGATCATGTAATGTGAAACAAGTTCATCTGTGCTATGCAACGCTTTTTGTGTTTTAAAATATTACCTTCTGTGTAGCCATTTATAATATCTGAGAGTTGGCCAGTCGTCGGCTTCTGCCCCCATGTAACTAGTACTGGGTGTTCGGGATAAACCTGAGCACTCTTGACCCCAATATTTGGTCCTTCAAGGGAGGTGTTCAGCGCAACGAACCAAGCAATCGGACTATAAGGCTTTATCACTCTCACTTAGCCATAGAAGTCTACAATTTTAAACTTTGGCGAAGCCCCTAGTGTTCGGAAGGCCGAATTTGGGGCACTATACTCACCTAAGTTGGACAAGGCCGACTCCTTGCTCGAAGCGGAAAAAGTCTTTAAGGACTTGAGACCTCTCGAACAGCGACCAGTCTCTCGCCTTATCATGATAGTTAGTTTTCGGCTTTCTCTACTGAGGTGTTCGTCCGGAAGAACCGGGACACAATCGCAGTAGTTCTCCCACCGCTACCTCAGCCGATATAGCGGAACATAAGGTACCAAAGCATGGGATCCGGGAAAACCCAACTATTGACCCAAGACATGATTCGGAGTTGATGCATATAATGCTATAAGTTCGGGGTGCCACACTGTCGAAAGTGTTCAGACTTCTTGCGCCGTATTATGGGGTAAACGAAAGCCCCTGGCGTGCTGACTGTACCCGAACATATGGGTGCGGATTGTCGTAAATGGACATATAAGAGAGAAAGAAAAAAGGATAAATAATGCAATAATAGACTAATGATATGCATTTTTATTTAAATAATACGTCGAAGCGTACTGGTACAAGTAGTGCAATAAGCAGAAAGTAGGACAATTCGAAATGTCCTATCCCAGGGCAAGTTGCGCATAGATAGTAAAAAACGGGTATATCTTTATTATTAGAAACCACCTGGGGGTTCCCGTGTTCATCTTAGCTTCTTGCCGCCTTGGTTTCTCCTTCCCGTAAGGTGGCAATCATACTGCCAGAAAGGGCTTCCAGGGGGTTAGGTCCTGAAAGAGAAAAGAAATGATAAAGGTATACAGCCCCTAGGGAGGTTAAGCCGCATGGCAGGACGTGCCCTGATCGTGGCCCCGCCTATGTCCATGGTATTTTCAGTGCATAGTTATGTACGCGCAGCACGGATTTTGTCGCTTGACTGGGACTGGGACGGGGGCTGAATTGCTAGGCGAGCTCAAAACATGCCAGGCGATCCTGTTGCAGCTTACTCCGGACTCGCTTGAAGGTGTCCAGGGGCTGTGATGCTGAATTAGTGGTTTGCCTGAAAAGGCTGCTTTGTGCTTCTGCTGCAAGGGCCGCAGTGTGCTCTTCCGTGCGGAGCGAGCGTTCTGTCTTTCCATTTACTGTTATGACCCCCCTAGGTCCTAGCATCTTGAGCTTGATGTATGCGTAATGTGGCGCTGCATTAAATTTTGCAAATGCTGCTCGTCCGAGCAGTGCGTGATAGCCACTGCGAAATGGGACGATATCGAAGATTAACTCCTCGCTTCGGAAGTTGTCTGGTGATCTGAAGACCACTTCCAGTGTGATTGAGCCTGTGCAATGGGCCTCTACACCTGGGATGACGCCTTTAAAGGTGGTTTTGGTGGGTTTGATCCTCAAGGGATCGATGCACATTTTTCGCACTATATCTTGATAGAGCAGGTTCAGGCTGCTGCCGCCGTCCATAAGGACTCGAGTGAGGTGAAATCCGTCGATGATGGGGTCTAAGACCAGTGCGGCGGATCCGCCATGACGGATACTAGTGGGGTGGTCCCTGCAATCAAAGGTGATCGGGCAAGCAGACCATGGGTTGAACTTTGGGGCGATGGGCTCCATCGCATAGACGTCCCTTAGTGCATGCTTCCGCTCCCTCTTGGGAATGTGGTTTGCGTATATCATGTTCACCGTTTTCACTTGTGGGGGGAACCCCTTCTGTCCTCCCGTGTTCGGCGGCCGGGGCTCCTCCTCGTCATCACTATGCAGCCTCTTGTCCTTGTTTTCGGCATTTAACTTGTCGGCCTGCTTGAACACCCAGCATTCTCTGTTGGTGTGATTGGATGGCTTGTCAGGGGTGCCGTGGATTTGACACGAGCGATCCAGTATGCGATCCAAACTCGACGGAGCTGGAGTACTTCTTTTAAATGGATTTTTCTGCTGACCGGATCTAGAGCCTCTGAATCTGGCATTGACTGCCGTATCTTCGGTGTTATCGTCGTTATTGTGGTGCTTTGGTCTGTTACGACGTTGCCTGCCGTTGGCATCTTTGATATCCGAAGTGCCCGGATTCCTCGATGTGTTGTTGCTGTGAGCCAGCCAGCTATCCTCGCCCACGCAAAAGCGGGTCATGAGTGTTGTGAGGGCTGCCATAGATTTCGGCTTCTCGTGGCCAAGGTGGCAAGCCAGCCACTTGTCATGGATGTTATGCTTGAATGCCGCTAGGGCCTCTGCGTCTGGACAGTCAACAATTTGGTTTTTCTTAGTCAGGAACCGTGTCCAGAATTGTCTGGCCGATTCCCCTAGCTGCTGGGTTATATGGCTCAAGTCATCAGCATCCGGTGGTCGCACATAAGTGCCCTGGAAGTTGTCAAGGAATGCGTCGTCCAGATCCTCCCAAATGCCGACGGAGTCTGCTGGCAAGCTGTTCAGCCAATGCCGAGCTGGTCCTTTGAGTTTCAGTGGGAGGTACTTAACGGCATGTAGATCATCCCCGCGAGCCATGTCGATGTGAAGAAGGAAATCCTCAATCCGTACAGCGGGATCTGTTGTACCATCGTATGATTCGATATTTACGGGTTTGAAACCCTCCGGGAATTCATGATTCATAACTTCATCAGTGAAGCATAGGGGGTGTGCGGCGCCTCTGTGCCGGGCTATATCCTAACGCAGTTCATATGAGTCTTGTCTGCTGTATTCGGCCCGGCCGGATTTGCTCTTGGCATATCCCACGCGACGATCATCGTCCCGTGTTGGCGCACGTGCCCGTGACCCGTATATTGACCTTGCGATTTTTGCCTTACTGTCCAATACATCTCGTAGGTCCCATGTGTTGCCCCGGGCCTTGGTATTTTTGATTGAGTGGCGGCGGGGTGCAAGCTGAACTTCAGGCTGAAACGCCTCTCTGGCTCGGCCACGTAGTGGCCGGTCAGCCGCATCATACACTGGTGAATGAGGTTTCAATGCTTCCTCCTCGAGGTGAGGTAGCAACCTGCGTTTTGGGTAACTCTTGGAGGGGCGCTTGAGTTCGTATTCCTCGGCCGCAAGGACTTCGGTCCATTTGTCTGCTAGCAAGTCTTGATCAGCTTGAAGCTGTTATTGCTTTTTCTTCAGGCTATCTGTCATGGCCATAAGCCGGCGCTTGAAGCGCTCTTGCTCGACGGGGTCCTCAGGCACGATAAATTCTTCGTCGCCGAGGCTCACTTTGTCTTCGGAGAGAGGCATGTAATTTTCCTCCTCCGGTTCTCCATCTGCTGCCTGCTCTAGATGGCTAGCTTGCTCGTCCTCCGGCTCTACATCATGCTGGAGGGGATTGTTGTTGTCTTCGGCACTATCCGGAGTGTTATTATCTCCTGTGCCGGTATCACTACTTTTGCTGTGGCGGGACTTAGAGCGGCGCTGCTGACGTCGGCGCTTGGGTTGCTTCTTGGAGGGGTCATCCTCCGCTATCTCGTCGCCATTGCCTTCTTTGGGGGTGTCCACCATGTATATATCATATGCTGAGGTGGCGGTCCAGCCCACTATGGGCGGTGGTTCCTTTTCGTCTCCTGCATCGTCGTCCATACCGTCGAAGTCTTCGGAGTCAAAGTCGAGCATGTCGGTTAAATCGTCGATAGTGGCTACTAAGTGGGTGGTGGGTGGGCAGTGAATTTCTTCGTCGTCCGCATCCCATTCTAGCCGGACATAGTTCGGCCAAGGTTCTCCTGACAGGGAGAGAGACCTTAATGAATTTAGCACATCGCTGAAAGGTGAGTGCTGAAAGATATCCGCGGAGGTGAACTCCATGATCGGCGCCTAGTCGGGTTCGACGGGCACGGATGTAAGCGGCTCGAAGTCCGTGGCCGGAGATGAATCCAGTGGTTCGGCGACACAGCTCTCGTAAGGGGTGAAGTCAGTATCTAGCTCTATCGCCACTGAGAGTGCGGCCTCCATGGGAGGGTCTATCCCTCCGCTCTCGGATGGCGTGATTTGCTCTGGATTAATGGCCGGAGTAGTTGCAGATGCGATCTCCCGAATATTGTCCGACGGCAGAGTTACATCATGCTCGTCATGACTATGCGGCACACCCGACATGGGCTCAAATCCGTCGAAGTTAAACCCGGTCCACATAGGTCTGATTGTATGTTCCCCTACGGGCTAAACCGTCCGGTTTATATAGACACCGGAGGGGGTTAGGGTTACACAAGGTCGGTTACAAGGGAGGAGATCTACATATCCGTATTGCCTAGCTTGCCTTCCACGTGAAGGAGAGTCCCATCCGGACACGGGACAAAGTCTTCAATCTTGTATCTTCATAGTCCAACAGTCAGGCCACAGGATATAGTCCGGCTGTCCAGAGACCCCCTAATCCAGGACTCCCACAGGTAGTATCATCATACCTAGTTCAATCTCATCACCGGAAAGTCTCTTTACTCGTTTCGTAATGCATCATCCTGTGACTAACTCATTAGTCACATTGCTTGCAAGGCTCATAGTGATGTGCATTACCGAGAGGGCCCAGAGGTACCTCTCCGATACACGAAGTAACAAATCCTAATATCGATCTATGCCAACTCAAGAAACACCACCGGAGACACCTGTAGAGCATCTTTATAATCACCAGTTATGTTGTGACATTGATAGCACACAAGGTGTTCCTCCGGTATTCGGGAGTTGCATAATCTCATAGTCTGAGGAACATGTATAAGTCATGAAGAAAGCAACAACAGAAAAACTAAACGATCATTATGCCAGGCTAATGGATGGGTCTTGTCCATCACATCATTCTCTAATGATGTGATCCCGTTAATCAAATGACAACACATGTCTATGGCTAGGAAACTTAACCATCTTTGATTAACGAGCTAGTCAAGTAGAGGCATACTAGGGACACTCTGTTTGTCTATGTACTCACACATGTACTAAGTTTCCAGTTAATACAATTCTAGCATGAATAATAAACATTTATCATGATATAAGGAAATATAAATAACAACTTTATTATTGCCTCTAGGGCATATTTCCTTCACCATGGTGCTCAAAACGCCATTGGAGCCCCGGTTCTAAGTTGTAAAACATGGCCCACTGAACTATCAAGTAGTCATCAGAATGTGCCTGCCAGATGTTCACAACATCCATAGACGACTCTGGAGGGGGTGTGGCACCTAGCGGTGCATCAAGGACATAAGCCTTCTATGTAGAAATGAGGATAATCCTGAAAAGTTAAACCCGGTCCACATAGTTGCTTCCATCATCTTTCAACTTAGCTTTCTCTAGGAACACATTAAAATTCAGGGGAACTACAATGCGGGCCATTACAACACAAATTTCGTAGAGACAATTAAGTCTAAGTTCATGATAATTAGTTCAATTAATCACATTACTAATGAACTCAGACTTAAATCAACATCCCTCAAGTTGTCTAAGTGATACATGATCCAAATCAACTAACCCATGTCCTATCATCACGTGAGATGGTGTAGTCATCAATGGTGAACATCTCCATGTTGATCATATCTACTATATGACTCATGTTCGACCTTTCAGTCTCCTGTGTTCCATGGCCATGTCTGTACATGCTAGTCTCGTCAAGTCTAACCCAAGTATTATGCATGTATAAAACTGGCTTACACCCATTGTATGCATACATAGAGTCTATCACACCTCATCATCACGAGGTGCTTCGAAATGCCAAACTTTTGCAATGGTGCATACTTGCGGAGAACAAAATTTCTTGAAATTAAGTGAAGGGATCATCTCATAATGCTACCGTTGTCCTAAGCAAAATAAGATGCTTTAAAAAGATAAACATCACATGCAATCAATATGTGACATGATACTGCCATTATCATCTCGTGCATTTGATCTCCAACTCTAAAGCACTAGCATGATCTCCATCTTCACCGACATAACACCATTATCTCCATCATCGTGTCGTCACATGGTCGTCTTGGCAACTATTGTGTCTACAAGTATTGCTAACGCATAGCAATAAAGTAAAGCAATTACATGGCAATTAACAAATTAAAGACAACCCCATGGCTCCTGTCCGTTGCCGAACTCATCGACATGCAAGTCATGAACCTATTACAGCACATGATCATCTCATACATCAACATATATCTCTGTGTCAAATTCTGGTCTGAATTTTCATATGACTGCTGATGATGAGTTGGTTTACTCTATGCTTTTTAGTCTCAATATTTCAACCGTGCAAGTGACTAATTTTCTGTCCTCAGCTATCATGCCCATTCTGGCAACTTTTGTCCCTTGGGCCCATGGATATGGCTTATATAATGATCACACTCAAGTCAGCTTCTCTGTCACAGAAGAAACACATGGGAATCTGTTGATCAATTCTTCCATTACTCAGACTAATAGAGATGGAGAGATAAGTACTGTTGCTCTGCCTTGGATTGATGAGAATATGACACCACATGCGGTTAGTCACTCCTCTGTTGTGATTATTGAGCTGGATGATATCCAGGAGGCTGCCACTATTGATGTTCAGGACTCTGAGATCTCTGTTGATATGAACATGGCTCCCACTAATCTTGTCCAAGCACCTGGTGATGCAACTGTTGTGCTGGGTGACTTGATGACTCCTGGGGATGGACAGATGTCTAACACTGACACGGGCATGCACAATGTACCATATGCGAGCAAAAAAGGGAAGGCCTCTGCTCCTATCTGTGTCTCTGCAGTTCGGCGTAGCACTAGAAGCAATAAATATGATGGTTTCAAGATCCCCTCAATGACTGACAGTAGGGCCAAGCCTTCCAAAGTTAAACCACGAGTGACTCCTAAAGCTCCATCTGGTATTATTATCACTGAGGTTGCTGATGCAGGAATGGAAGAAGTTGCTCCACCACCCCCTACGCACATTCCTGTGATGCAGCTCATTGCCACACAGAAGTGTGCGATCCCTCCTGAGGAACTCTCCACTGAGAAGCTCCTTGCTCCTGAAGATGAGGAAGCTTCTTCTTCCACCTAGTTTACTTTGCGCTGCAATTTCTCTTTATGCCTCTTTTGCGAAACTGGAACGTTTTATGTTGGAATATTCGCGTCCTGAACTCGAATGATAAACAATTGGCTTTATCTAATGCTATTTCGTCTAGTGGTTGTGCGGTGGTTTGTTTGCAAGAAACAAAAAAACCCTCTTTTGATAATATCTTTATTAAAGCTTGCTGCCCACGTAGATTTGACAAATTTGCTTATATTCCTTCAATTGGGGCTTCGGGTGGTTTACTCACTATCTGGAACAGTGGCATTTTCGAGGTTACCATTCTTATTGAGGAAGCCTTTGCACAAGTGATTCAATTTAAATCTACTCAATCTGGGCAATGTTAGACTTTGGTAAATATTTATGGCCCATGTCAAGGTGATGCTAGGGTGGACTATACTAATTGGTTGTTAAACTTGCACATACCACCAGACGAAGACTGGATTCTTTTGGGTGACTTTAATTACATAAGGAGCTCGGATAACAGAAATAAACCTGGGGGCAATTTCAATGACATGATCATGTTTAATGACTTTATCCGTACACATGCTTTGATTGAACTCCCCATTAAAGGTCGTTCTTTTACATGGAGTAACATGCAGATAGATCCCCTACTCGAACAGCTTGACTGGTTCTTCACTTCCAATCACTGTACCAACACATATCCAAACTCCATGGTCAAACCCCTTGGAAAGCCGGTCTCTGACCATATACCCTGTGTGGTTACCATTGAAACTACTATTCCACGAAGCAATTTGTTCTGATTTGAGTCCTTCTAGGTGCATCACCCCGGCTTTATGGAGGTAGTTTCATCCACTTGGTCTAAACCCTCTAGATGCAATAATGCGGCAACTTCTATATGCAAGAAGCTTAAATCTCTTCGTTATGCGCTTAAACGTTGGAGTAGAGGTATTTCAAAACTATCTCTGGCTACAGACAATTCTAATAAAACTCTTGAAGAGATTCATGCATTGGAAAATAAACGAGCTCTTTCACTCCTTGAAAAGAACTTTAGAAATATCCTCAAGAAACACCTCCTCCGACTACTGCGCTACCAAAAGGAATATTGGAAGAAGCGTTGCACAATAAGATGGATAAAACTTGGAGATGAATGCCCGAACTTCCTGCAATCTCTAGCAACAGAGATACAGAAGAAACAATATCCCAACTCTAACCTTGACAGACGGCACTGAAGTTGAAGATCATGCAGGGAAGGAGGCACTCATATATAACTCTTTCAAGGAGTGAATGGGAAAATCAGGTCAATTCCAAATGAAGTTCGACTTGCCCAATATTATAAAACGTTCTGTTAACTTGGATCAACTTACTGCTCCATTCTCCACAGATGAAATTGACTCGGTCAACAAGGAAATGCCTGCCGACAGAGCTCCAGGACCAGATGGATTCACTGGCCTTTTCTTGAAAACTTGTTGGCATGTTATTAAAGATGATTTCTATCAACTATGCCACCAATTCTACAATGGAGACTTAAATATGGAGAGCATAAATGAGGGGTTCATCACGCTGATTCCCAAAATCCCTTCTCCGACAACGGTAAATGATTTCAGACCCATCACATTACTCAATTGTTGTCTCAAAGTGATCACCAAACTTTTGGCCAATAGGCTCCAAAAAATCATCCTACAGCTCATTAACAAAAATTAATATGGATTCATAAAAGGCCAGTCAATCCAAGATTGCCTCGCATGGGCTTTTGAGTATATTTTTCAATACCAAGCTTCTAAAAAGCCAATCATCCTGCTGAAACTGGACTTCGCTAAAGCATTTGATACCATTGAGCATGAACCAATGATGGCCATCATGAGAAGTATGGGGTTCAATGATAAATGGTTACGTTGGATTAATAGCCTATTTACTTCGGTAAATCTTCCGTGCTTCTTAATGGAACCCCAGGGCAACAATTTCTATGCAGATGTGGTGTATGACAAGGTGACCCCTTGTCTCCACTAATCTTTGTACTTGCAGCCGAGCTCCTCCAAGCCGTAGTTAATGATGCGTACCGACATGGTCATATCAATCTACCATTCCCCAGACAAAACCAGAAAGAGTACCGGGTAATCCAATATGCTGATAGCACACTTCTATTTATGCTAGCATGTGCCACACAGGCTAAACTGATCAAGGAACTTCTCATGGACTATGTCATCTCGATTGGATTAAAGCTAAATTTTCACAAATCGACCTTAATTCCCATCAACTGCGAGGCTGACATCACACAACAACTTGCAACAACGTTTGGTTGCACAATAGGCTCTATGCCTTTTACGAACCTTGGGCTACCACTGGGCACGACAAAACCATCAGTCCAAGATCTTATGCCTTTAGTTTGCAAGATGGAAAGGAGAGTCACTGCCACACTCTCCCTCATGTCATATGGCGCCAAATTATCCCTAGTAAACACGATGATCACATCCTTATTAATCTTCCAACTATGCGCCATTCACCTCCCTCCAAAAATCCTAGACCTACTTAAAAAACTCAGAAGGCAATGTCTATGGACGAAAAAGATGGAGCAAGGAGACAAATGCAACTATCTGGCTGCCTGGGATCTTATTTGTAAACCCAAAAGAAGCGGTGGGATGGGAGTACTTAATCTTCGGCTGCAGAGTGACGCCCTTCTACTTAAATTCTTACATAAATTCTACAACAAACATGACATACCTTGGTTAGAATTGGTTTGGGAGACATACTACAATGGCAAAATTCCTCATGCGATGGAACCATGTGGCTCCTTTTGGTGGAGAGACGTGTTAAAACTTACACCCATATATCATGGCATCACCAAGGTACATATCAATAATGGTGAAATGGTGCTTCTATGGAAAGATCTATGGCTTGACGACCTGCTCTCGCACTCGCACCCTCGTGCATTCTCCTACACACTCAATGAGGACGTGTCAGTTAAGGATTTCTTGCGCATCACGTCACTCCGTGAAGTGTTTCACCTTCCCTTGTCCATGCAAGCACTCATTGAAGTCAGGAACATGCAACAACTAATTATCCATGTAGGCCAACAAGAATCTGAGCAAACGAAGGACATCTAGAGCTACATCTGGGGAACCAAGGATTTCTCTTCCAAACGATACTACCAATTTTATTATAGAGAAGCCGTAGCACATGCAACCTACCATTGGCTCTAGAAATCCATGGTCACAATGAAAATCAAATTCTTTGGCTGGCTATTGCTCACAAATCGTCTTAACACAAGAAACATGCTCAAGAGAAGACATTACAATATTGGCAACAACTACAACTGCATCTTATGTGACCAACCCATTGAAGAATACATAATGCACATGATATTCACATGTCAGTTTAGCACGCTCTGCTGGCAGACCCTCGGGATCCGATGGTCCAATAATCTCAACTCACACCTACAGATGATCGAGCATGCAAAAGCAAACTGGAGGCGTCCCATGTTTATGACAACATTCTTACAGGCCGCTTGGAGCATTTGGAAGGAGAGGAATAACAAACATTTCAGAGGAATCCAGCCTACTCTTCGCTCGTGGATGACTAGATTCAAGGATGACTTATCTTTGCTTCAATATAGAGTCAAGGAGAAGCACAAAGACTTCTTATTCTCCCTCATCCTCTCACTTCCCCACTTGTAATAGTTAGCTCAGTTACCTCTTACATACTTGCACACTCTAGTCATAGTCACATAGCTTTCCTGGGGACGTTCTGCCTACCCCCAACCCACAAAGTGGGAGGGGTTGTAAATGATGTATTTGTAACTTGTTGAGAGTAATTTATACAACAGTGGGAGCCTCTCCCACTGTTCCAAGGTTTAAAAAAAACATATATCACATCATGTTTTTCGCCATACCACTATTGGGAAACGTTGCATGGAAAGCAAAAAAAATCTACGCACATGCAAGATCTTTCCATGGAGATGCATAGCAATGAGAGGGGAGATTGTGTCTACGTACCCTCGTAGACCGTAAGCGGAAGCCTTTAGTAACGTAGTTGATGTAGTCGAACTTCTTCATGATCCAACCAATCAAGTACTGATACGTCTCCAACGTATCTATAATTTTTGATTGTTCCATGCTATTATATTATCATTCTTGGAAGTTTTACAATCATTTTATATCATTTTTTGGTACTAACCTATTGACATAGTGCCCAGTGCCAGTTGTTGTTTTCTGCTTGTTTTTTTCATCGCAGGAAATCAATATCAAACAGAATCCAAATGCAACAAAACTTTTTGTGGAATTTTGATGGACCAGAAGACACCCAATGGGCCGGAGAAGCACCTGGGGGGTGCCCCGAGGGGGGCACAACCCACCAGGGCACGCCTGGCCCCCCCAGGCGCGCCCAGATGGGTTGTGCCCACCTCGGTGGCCTCCCGCACCGCCTCTTTGCTCTAAAAATACCCCAATATTCCAGAAACCTAAGGGGAGTCGACGAAAATCAAATCCAACCGCCGCAAGTTCCAGAACCACCAGATCTAATCTAGACACCATCACGGAGGGGTTCATCATCCTCATTGGTGCCTCTCCGATGATGCATGAGTAGTTCATTGTAGACCTATGGGTCTGTAGTTAGTAGCTAGATGGCTTCCTCTCTCTCTCTCTCTCTCTCTCTCTCTCTCTTGATTCTCAATACAATGGTCTCTTGGAGATCCATATGATGTAACTCTTTTTTGCGGTGTGTTTGTTGGGATCCGATGAACTTTGAGTTTATGATCAGATCTATGTTTTTATCCAGGAAAGTTATTCGAGTCTTCTTTGATCTCTTATATGCATGATTGCTTATAGCCTCGCATTTCTTTTCCGATATGTGGGTTTTGTTTGGCCAACTTGATCTATTTATCTTGCAATGGGAAGAGGTGCTTTGTGATGGGTTCGATCTTACGGTGCTTGATCCCAGTGATAGAAGGGGAACCGACACGTATGTATCGTTGCTATTAAGGATAACAAGATGGGGTCTATTTCTACATAAATATATCTTGTCTACATCATGACATCGTTCTTATTGCATTACTCTGTTTCTCCATAAACTTAATACACTAGATGCATGTTGGATAGCGCTCGATGTGTGGAGTAATAGTAGTAGATGCATGCAGGAGTCGGTCTACTAATATTGGACGTGATGCCTATATAATGATCATTGCCTGGATATCGTCATGATTATTTGAAGTTCTATCAATTGCCCAATAGTAATTTGTTTACCCACCATATGCTAGTTTTTTCGAGAGAAGCCACTAGTGAAATCTACGACCCCCGGGTCTCTTCTTTATTATATTTGCCTTCGTGATCTATCTTTATTTGCTTTTATTTCCAGATCTATTAGACCAAAAATACAAAAATACCTTTCTGCAATTTTTGTTTATTTATTTTATCTCACGTTCCCGCGAGATCAATTTATCCAATCTACTACAATTTTATCTATCTTTTTACTCGTGAGGGATTTACAACCCCTCTCTTACGCCGGGTTGCAAGTATATGTTCTTTGTGTGCATGAGCTATTTACGTGGTGTTGCGTTGTTCTCCTACTAGTTCGATAACCTTGGTCTAATCACTGAGGGAAATACCTACCGTTGTTGTGCTGCATCATACCTTCCTCTTTGGGGAAATGCCGACGTAGTTCAAGCAAACATCAAGTACCAAACATACGACACCTCCGCGTTCAGCACACGTTTAGCTCGGTGACATACTCGCCTTCTTGATCCAGCAAGAGGAGCAAAGTAGTAGATGAGTTCCGGCAGCACGACCGCGTGGTGACAATGGTGATGCAACTATCTTCGCGGGGCTTCGCCGAGCACTATGAAAATATGACCGAGGATGAACTAGAGGGAGAGGGGCGCCACACACGGCTAGGGAATCATGGTCTGTGTTGCCCCTCTCCCCCCTCTCATATATATAGGTGGAGGGGAGGGGAGGCAGCCCCTAGGGCGCCCCAAGTGGCTAGTGGCTGCCCTAGGGCGCCAGCCTGGCCAAATCCCCCATTCCATATTTGTGCATGGGGGAAGGAAAGGGAGGCTGGCTGCCTTTGGGGTGCCTCCCCCTTCCTTCCCTCCCTCTTTGGTGTGTGGGCAAGGGGTGGAGGGGCGCACCAGCCCCCTTGTTGGCTGGTGTGCTTCCCCCCTTTGGCCCATAAGGCCCACCATTTGCCAGTGGCCTCTCGGAACCCCTTCCGGTACCCCGATAAAATATCTAGTACTTCCGAAACCTTTCCGGTGACTAAATATTATCGTCCCATATATCAATATTGACCTCCGAGCCATTCTGGAGCTCCTCATCATGTCCGTGATCTCATCCGGGACTCCGAACAACATTTGGTCATCAACTCCCATAACTCATACAATATTATATCGTCAACGAACGTTAAGCGTGCGAACCCTACGGGTTCGAGAACTATGTAGACATGACCGAGACACCTCTCTGGTCAATAACCAATAGCGGAACCTAGATGCCCATATTGGTTCCTACATATTCAACGAAGATCTTTATCAGTCGAACCTTATGACAACATACATAATTCCCTTTGTCTATCGGTATGTAACTTGCCCGCGATTCGATCGTCTGTATCTTCCTACCTAATTCAATCTCATTAACGGCAAGTATCTTTACTCGTTCCGTAATACATCATCTCGTAACTAACTCCTTAGTCACTTTGCTTGCAAGCTTCTTATGATGTGTATTACCGAGAGGGCCCAGAGATACCTCTTCGATACACGGAGTGACAAATCCTAATCTCGATTCATGCCGACTCAACAAACACCTTCGGAGATACCTGTAGAGCATCTTTATGATCACCTAGTTATGTTGTGACAATTGATAGCACACAAGGTATTCCTCCGGTATCCGGGAGATGCATGATCTCATAGTCGAAGGAATATGTATTTGACATTAAGAAAGCATTAGCAATAAACTGAATGATCATATGCTAAGCTAACAGATGGCTCTTGTCCATCACATCATTCTCCTAATGATGTGATCTCGTTATCAAGTTACAACACATGTCTATGGTTAGGAAACCTTAACCATCTTTGATCAACGAGCTAGTCTAGTAGAGGCTTACTAGGGACACGGTATTTGTTTATGTATCCACACATGTATTTAAGTTTCCAATCAATACAATTCTAGCATGAATAATAAACCTTTATCATGAATAAGGAAATATAATAATAAAAACTTTATTATTGCCTCTAGGGCATATTTCCCTCAGTCTCCCACTTGCACAAGAGTCCATAATCTAGTTCACATCGCCATGTGATTAACACCCATAGTTCACATCGCCATGTGATTAACACCCAAATAGTTTACTAGAGTCAATAATCTAGTTCACACTGCCATGTGATTAACACCCAATCAGGGTCTGCGGGGCCACCAGGCGGGCACAACTCACCTGGGCACGCCAGGAGGGGGCGCGCCCTAGTGGGTTGTGCTCACCCAGGGGCCCCCCTCCGGTGGTTCTAGGCTCCAATATTTTTTCTTTTATTCCATAAAAATTGTCCAAAAAGTTTCGTTGCATTCCGAAAACTTTTATTTCTGCACAAAAACAACACCATGGTAGTTTTGCTAAAAGCAATGTCAGTCTGGGTTAGTTTCATTCAAATCATGCAAATTAGGGTCCAAAACAAGAGGAAAAACATTAGGAAAAGTAGATACGACGGAGACCTATGAACTCCCCAAGCTTAAACCTTTTCTTGTCCTCAAGCAATTCACTTGATAAACTGAAAGTGGAAAAGAAAAACTTTTACGAACCTGTTTGCTCTTGTTTACGTAAATAATCTTAAGTAGCACCCAAGTTTTCAGCAAAGATCATTACTAACCATGTTGACAATTGATACGTCACCAATGTATCTACTTTTCCAAACACTTTTGCCCCTTGTTTTGGACTCTAACTTGCATGATTTGAATGGAACTAACCCGGACTTACGTTGTCTTCAGCAGAACTACCATGGTGTTATTTATGTGCAGGAGCAAACATTCTCGGAATGACCTGAAACTTCACGAAGACACTTTTCAGAAAATAAGAAAAATACCTGCCAAAGATGAAGGCCAGGGGGCCCACCACCTTGCCACAAGGGTGGGGGCGCGCCTGCCCCCCTAGGGCGCGCCCCCTACCTCGTGGGCCCCCTGTTGCCTCTCCGACTCCAACTCCACCTCCATATATTGAGTTTCGGGGAGAGAAAAATCAGAGAGAAGAAATCATCGCGTTTTATGATACGGAGCCGCCAAGCCCTAAAACCTCTCGGGAGGGCTGATCTGGAGTCCGTTCGGGGCTCCAGAGAGGGGAATCCGTCGCCATCATCATCATCAATCATCCTCCATCACCAATTTCATGATGCTCACCGCCGTGCGTGAGTAATTCCATCGTAGGCTTGCTGGATGGTGATGGGTTGGATGGGATCTATCATGTAATCGAGTTAGTTTTGTTAGGGTTTGATCCCTGGTGTCCACTATGTTCTGAGATTGATGTTGCTATGACTTTGCTATGCTTAATGCTTGTCACTAGGGCCCGAGTGCCATAATTTGAGATCTAAACCTATTATGTTTTCATCAATATATGTGTTCTTGATCCTATCTTGCAAGTCTATAGTCACCTATTATGTGTTATGATCCGTTAACCCCGAGGTGACAGTAATCGGGATACTTACCGGTGATGACCGTAGTTTGAGGTGTTCATGTATTCACTATGTGTTAATGCTTTGTTCCGGTTCTCTATTAAAAGGAGGCCTTAATATCCTTAGTTTTCATAAGGACCCCGCTGCCATGGGAGGGTAGAACAAAAGATGGCATGCAAGTTCTTTTCCATAAGCACGTATGACTATATTCTGAATGCATGCCTACATTATATCAATGAACTGGAGCTAGTTCTGTGTCACCCTAGGTTATGACTGTTACATGATGAACCGCATCCGGCATAATTCTCTATCACCGATCCATTGCCTACGAGCTTTCCATATATTGTTCTTCGCTTATTTACTTTCCTGTTGCTATTGCTATCATCACTACAAAATACCAAAACCATTACTTTTACTACTGTTGCCTTTTGCTACTGTTATCCCTACTATCATATTACCTTGCTACTAAACACTTTGTTTCAGATATTAAGTTTGCAGGTGTGGTTGAATTGACAACTCGGCTGCTAATACTTGAGAATATTCTTTGGCACCCCTTGTGTCGAATCAATAAATTTGGGTTGAATACTCTACCCTCGAAAACTGTTGCGATCCCCTATACTTGTGGGTTATCAACAATAACTCTTAAAAATTATATTAGCTCATATCAATGGCATAATCAACTAGCGAGCAATAATAAGATATCTCAAATGACAACACTTTGTCAAAACAACAATGATATAATATGACAATAGTGGTATCTCGCTAGCCCTTTCTAAGACCTTAAAACATAAATGCAGAGCACCTCCAAAGTTCAAGTAGTGACTAAAAAAATTACTAGGGTATGTCTTAGCGCTCCACCCTCCTAGCGCCGGCGGCCACTTCGGCCCCGGCGGCCACCCAGCTCCTACCAGTGGCCACTCCGTCCTTGGTAGCCACCCTTCCCTCAAGATGTCACCTTTTGCTCTCAACTTCGACTGTGGGAAGAAGTTTCAAGTGGAGATGAGGACCAATTTTGGTCACCCCATGGTCTTCTCTCCGGGCTTTCATCAAAAGCAGTTCACCATGGTGGTTTCGTTTTACCGTGCATCTTTCAAGCTTGATGTGCACACGGTTAGTGTCTCACTTCTTGCCATGTTTGGTGGCTATGCCCAAGGTTTTCGTGTTCGTTTCCTTCGAGATAGATCTTACAAGTTCTCAGTAGCCTCTAAGTCCGTAGGTTTTGAGATCTATAATGTGGGTCGTATCATTGAAAATGATTTTGAAATGGTTTTTAGCCTTTGGAACTTTGGTGGCCCAAACTGGCGCCGGGAGGAAGCTCTTTACTATGATGAGCTTGACAAAGAATGGACTATGGTGGGTAGGGCTGGTAACGCCATTGTTCCTCACTTCGGTGATCAACGGAGCTACTCCACGGTGGTCAGAGACGGTAGATCAGTCTTCGAGCGGTTATCGGGGCCCAATCATGAGGGCAATATTCAGAGCATTAACCACAATTCATCACAGCATAATTCTGCCCCAGTCAGGCCTCAATTGGGGCACAATGATGTGCAACATACCATTACACGTAATCACGTGGTTTGTCATGCATGTGGGGCCAACGGCCACTTCGCTCGTTTTTGCACCGTTCCAAAATTGGCTGGGCTTTGGCCTTTTATACCTTTTAGTACTTTCTCGAGCCCACCAGAGAATGCTTGGGCTGATGGAGAGGTTGAGTCTTGGTTTCACTGTATTGGGCTGGCGGCACAGACTAGGCAGGTGTCATCATTTAAGGAGCTGGTCAAGGATTTTTTCCCAAATTTCCAGCCAAGACCGTCGCATGCCTCCTCGCATTCCACTACACCTGCCCACTCCGTCTCCTCCCCTGCTACCACCTCCACCTCTGCCCATGCATCGACAAGCTCGCCTTCGCTGCCATTGCTGTCGGAGAGGGCTCTGGTCGCCTCCCTGCCAGAGCCGACGGAGATGGACAATATCCCCATCGATCCTCTACCTTTCGTCCCACATGGCTTCCAAGTTCAGGCGATTGAGGGACGAACTGGGGTTTCTCGGGCAATAGTGCCTCATCGTCCCAGAAGGCACGAGGACTGGGCGATTGCCGATATTCATCCGCACCCGGACGAGGTATTTTTTCCTAATGTTCGTGAAGTTCTGGAAGAGTTTATTCAAGGAGATGCTCAAGTTGGATTCAGGGAAATTCAAGCATGCCCGTTTGGAGAGGCATATGTGCAGTTCAGACACGTCAGAGATAGGGATAGGCTCATCCAGCAGGGTCCGCATGCTTTCGGAGATGTATTCATCTCTTTTAACGAACACAATGAGGGCAGAAATTGGCGCATGGTTCATTTAAATAGGACTTGCTGGTTGCTCTTTGTGGTTGTTCCTTTTGATTTTTGCAACACTGAAGATATTGCGACTGCTATTTCCAAAAGGGAAAAGATCATTAATTGGGAGAAAGAGGATGTGCTCAAAGGTAAAATCTTAGTTAAAGCCAGAGTGACAGAGCTGGATGAGATCCTTAAGAGCATAAGATGGTCTGAAGGAGAGAAGTTTGAAGAAGACTCCTGGACTTGCTCTGTTGAAGTGCTGCTGGAGGAAATGATGGGTGGTGGGCCGGCTGATGAAGACCCCATTCCACCTGATGGTGTGGACCCACACCCCATACCACAACATGCAAATGACTTTCCAGGTTTCCAACCTCTTCCCAACCATAATATTCATGCCCAAAATGAGGACTGGGATGCTTGGGAGGAGCAAGCAGAGCAAGATCACCACTGGGCTTTTACTCAACCAAAGCATATTCAGCCACAACAGCAACAAGTTGTAATTCCTGCATTACCAGAGGAGGGGGCACCTAATAGTAGCATTACAACAACTGTGTCACTATCTGATGGTTTGCATTCCATTACTCACTCTGCTAGTGAAGAGGTCAATCAGGGAGTACAAGTTCCTCAATTTGGTCAAGGACTGTTAAACATTGCATTAGCCTATAATGCAATTGAAGAAGAGGAGGAACAAGTGCCTCAGAACAATTTGGACAATGTCCAGCAGCAGAATCCAGTCTTAGAGCCTGCTTTGGTAACTCAACTTGCTAATGCTGAGCCCCAACTAGATTTACATATGGGCCACATGACTGATGATCCCACTGATGGTAGAGAAAAGGAAGTAACTGGTAATTCTGTGCCTAAATGAACATAGTCAGTCAGAATGAGGCAGTGAGAGATTTTACTACTGCCGATGCATTTGTTGCTGCCAGGCCTATGCCTGGAGCAACTGTCACTGTTCCACACACTCTGCTTCCTGAGGAGAAGGGCAAGGAAGATGTCCCAATTCCACATGTTGGCACATCTTCAGATCCTAATAATAAAGGTAACTATGGATCTTATTCATTGCCAAGCTCTCCTTCTATGTTTGATTTACATGAAATAGCTCAGAATCATGCCTTGGAAATTATTGATCATGCACATTTAATGACTGAAGAAGGACTTGACCTCTGGATTAAACATTTTGCAACAGCAACACAAGGAGCTGCAAACACCTTCCAAATTGAAATACCAATAAGTTGGTTCAACTTCATAATACATTTGTTGTTGACTCTTGATAAGTTTGGTTGGACAATGCACTTACTAAAGTTTGATGTGTGGAAAATGTTGACTGCCAATTGTAAACAAGAGGAAACTATGCTCTTTCATATACCTGATGGATGTTCTACTTCCGAGGCACCAACTTGCAAACATCTCTTTCTGGGGTAGAATAAGGAAAATGAAGGTGTAAGTCCAGCAGCACACTCCTCTAGTGGAGCTGGCAGTCCTCTACAACAAGTCTCCCCAAACAAATTTCTTCCACTAGGTGAGGCTATTTCAAGGAGGAGGAGGGAAAAGGAGCCTCTGGTAGAAACTGAGGTAAGAAGGAGTGACAAGATTAAGAAAGATAACATGGGCTATAGAAGAAAATCTTGTGATGCTAAATCCTGTTTACCATGTAATGCTATTCCACCGGTTATTCGGAATTCTGTGGTGAAAAACCTAACTAGGTCTTTCTGTAAGGTTGCTGAGGATGAACTTCAAGGAAAGCTGTCCAAGAAGCCTAAAAATAAGGGGTAGGAGGAGGTGGCCAAGGTGTCCAAGGCCACTGGTCAGGACTGCAATGCAAAGATTGTATGATGATGAGAAGAACACACCAGATGAGCTGGAATAGCAGAGTGGCCTGTTGTTCTCTCTTGGAATGTCCTTTCTATATGTTTGCAGTAAATCCTAAGATCAGAACTGGTTCCATAGTGCATGATTATCCTGAAAGACATCTTTTGTTCCTGGACTGTAATAGATTGGTATGTAAACGGTGGTACCCTTTTGTGGGAATGACTTGTGATGTTCCTGTTACCATCAATGCTCTGCTTATGCATTACTTGTTACTTTGGCATGGGCTTCACTTTACTCCTGTGCAATGCTTGTATGATGGGACTACTTGTATTACAAATGCTCTATCTGAGATTCAAAGTAGAATCAATTATTGGGATAGTCACCAGGGGTTGGACCTGGGTGTACAAAGACACATACTTCTGGTTTTCAATGAATAACAACAGAACCTGGAATATACTGAACTAGAATGTGAGAGGGATTAATTCTTCAGATAAGTGGCTGGCTATAAGGCAGAAAGTGGAAGAAAGTGTTGCTGGAATTGTGTGTTTGCAGGAAACAAAGAGAGAGTTCTTTGATTTAACATATATACATAAAGTTTGCCCACATAGATTTAATAAATTTGAATACTTACCCTCTATCGGGGCATCTGGTGGCATCCTCACTGCTTGAAATGGAGCTTTATTCACTGGAGAGTTGATGTTCCAAAATAAGTTTTCTCTATCCATTCAGTTCACATGCAACACTTCCTCCAAGTCTTGGATTCTCACAAACATCTACGGGCCTTGCAATCATGAAGATAAGATTGAGTTCATTGAATGGTTTGGTAATATTCAAATGCCTAGTGATGTAGACTGGATTATCATGGGTGATTTTAATTTCATTAGAAAACCTGAGGACAGAAATAAACCTGGGGGTGATGTTAATGAAATGCTCATGTTTAATGAAGCTATTAGTGAACTTGGTTTGATTGAACTACCCCTAAAAGGCAGACAATTTAGCTGGAGTAACATGCAGGACAGCCCCCTACTTGAGAAGTTAGACTGGTTTTTCACATCAGCTGCTTGGATGACCAGCTATCCAGATTCCATTGCTCTACCCATGGCTAAACCTATTTCTGACCACCTTCCTTGTATGATCAAAATTGGCACAAATATTCCAAAGTCAAAAGTGTTCAGGTTTGAAAATTATTGGCTTAACCACACCTCCTTCAAGCAAGTGGTTCAAGCTGCTTGGAACATTCCAGTGGGCCACACTGACTGTGCAAAGAAGATTAATGCAGAGTTCAAGAATGTTAGAAGAGCACTCAAGCTATGGGCAAAATCCTTATCTTGTCACAAAAAGCAAATTGCAGAGCTGAATGATGTTATTTTCCTTTGGGACTTAATAGAGGAATACAGGGATTTGTCAGTGTTTGAAACAAATTGCAGAAACATGCTAAAGGAATCCTTATTAATAGTGCTCAACAATCAGAAAATTTATTGGAAACAAAGAGGAAAAATTAAAGGGGTGAAGTTTGGAGATGAGAACACAAAATTCTTTCATACAAAAGCCTCTATTAATCACAGACACAATCAAATTGCCATGCTGGTAAACAAAGACCAAGTTGAAGTCACAGATCATGAAGGAAAGGCAACAATTTTATGAGAAGCATTTAAGAGTAGATTGGGGCAGTCCAATGGACATTCTATGCACTTTGATCTAAATGATTTATATGAAAACACAGTGGATCCACATATATTCATTGATTTGGAAAAACCTTTTACTTAGGAAGAAATTGAAGATGTGGTCACAAATCTGCCAAATGATAAATCACCAGGCCCAGATTGTTTTAATAATGAGTTTCTCAAGAAATGTTGGGATATAATCAAAGCAGATGTCATTGAACTTATTATGGCTTTTCATGTTGGGGATGTAAATCTTGAGAGTATCAACTCATCTTTCATCACTCTAATCCCTAAAAAAGAAGTGCCACTTTCTCCAAATGACTTTAGACCAATTTATCTGCTCAATGGAGTGCTGAAGATCATTACAAAACTTGCTGGCCAATAGATTGCAAAGTGTTATTCTGCAAATGGTGCATATCAATCAATATGGCTTCCTTAAGGACAGGGTGATTCAGGATTGCTTAGGATGGGCTTATGAATATATTCACCAATGCCACAAGTCAAGGGAGGAAATCTTAGTTATTAAACTGGATTTTGAAAAGGCTTTCGATACAATTGAACATGAAGCAATCTTTGATATTTTAAAAGCCAAAGGTTTTGGTGACAGATGGATTTCATGGATGAAAGCTCTTTTTTCAACAGCATCATCTTCTGTTTTACTGAATGCAGTACCAGGGAAAAAATTACATCAAAAGAGGAGTGAGACAGGGGGACCCCTATTCTCCTTTAATATTTGTGCTTGCTGCTGACCTGTTGCAATCTATTCTTAACAAAGCAATGAGGTTAAACCTACTCTCTGCACCACTTCAAGTCAGCTCTTTCCCTCATTTCCCAATAGTGCGGTATGCAAATGACACTCTGGTGATTATGCAAGCAGATACTAGACAACTCTTCTGTCTGAAGGCCTTACTCAATACTTTTGCTTCTGTAACAGGGCTGAAAGTAAATTATGGGAAGTCATTTCTGGTTCCTCTAAACATCACTGAAGACAGGCTTGAATTATTCACAAACACACTACAATGTGCCAGAGATCATTTCCCTTTCACCTACCTTGGCCTTCCAATGGGAATATACAAACCCACAGTGGAACAATGTTTACCTCTTGTTAACAGGATTGCAAAAAGATTGGCAGGTATTTCTATCTTCGTGACTCAGGCAGGCAAATTGCTCCTTGTCAAATTAGTGCTCACTTCTTTGTCAGTATTCTTCATGAGTTGTCTGGATATCCCAATCACAATAAATAAAGAGATAATAAAATACCTAAGACACTGTCTTTGGAGAGGCCCTGACATGGAAGACCGCAGACCTGCTTTAGTAGCTTGGCACACTATGTGTAGGCCCAAAGATCAGGGAGGTCTAGGTGTTTTGGATATATACACCCATAACAAAACCCTTCTAATGAAGAATTTGCATAAATTTTTCAACAGACATGACATACCATGGGTCAACTTGATATGGGAAAGTTACTACAGTGATGGAAAATTACCAGGTGACAACATGGTGGGTTCTTTTTGGTGGAAATAAAATTTAGCCCTTATTGATAATTACAAAGCAATTGCTAGATGCAATGTGGGAGATGGAGTCAGTGCTTATTTTTGGGATGATCTATGGCAGCAGGCAGTACTCAAACACAAATTCCATCACCTATATTCCTTTGTGAGAAATCCATAGTTGGACATACAACAGGTGCTGCAGACAGAATACCTTCAGGATCTTTTCTTCCTCCCACTGACAACAGAGGCATATGAGGAATTCTTGGAAATGGAGGACATTTGCATCTCTATGAGGCAATCTGATTTCCTGGGTTCTTTGGACACATGGAGTTACATTCGGCGAAATGAAATATATTCATCCATCAAAGCATATAAAGTGTTAATAGGGCACAAGCAAACTCCTCACTTCAACTAGATTTGGCAAAGCTCATGTCAGCCAAAGCACAAAGTATTCTTCTGGCAACTGCTTCATGACAGAGTTAATACAAGAAACCTACTTAGAAGAAAGAATTTTGTGTTGGAAGCATACAACTGTGCAGTTAGTGGATGTCAACAGGAAGAAACACTTCATCATCTCTTTTGGGGATGTCCCTTTGTGCAACAATGCTGGGACTTTATTTGTCCAACAAGAACACCAAACCTGTCAGTGCTGGAAGCATTCCAAGATCTCAAGGACAAATTAAATTATCCTTTTTACATGAAGATCATCATTCTTGGAGCATGGGCCATCTGGATAACCAGAAACAATAAAATTTTCGAAAGCATTGCACCATCTTTCCAAGGATGGAAGTTCATTTTCCTGGAGGAGCTCAAACTTTTAAGGTTCAGAATGAAGAAAAAGCATGAAAGACAATTCTCTCTTTGGCTTGAGGCCATGTTGTAATTTTCTTTTCTTTTCATAGCCTAGTTCTTTTTTTTCTTTCTCTTTTTTTCTTTCCTTTTTTCCTTTCTTTCTCTGTTTCTATGGGCTTATCTCAAGCCTTTAAGACTACTTGTTACCTTGCACTTTTATTTATAAAAATTGTAGTGGGGTTTTACCCTACTGTTTATAGTAAAAAAAACATTATTATTTATGGTAGAAAAGATCCAGACATGATGCACCCAACATTAGCTATACACAATGCATGAGGATGACAATAGTGCTCTCAAATCTGGCGCTTATTTGAGAAGGTGATGACATAACATAAAAGTAAATAGATAGTCCCTTCACAGAGGGAAGCAGTGATTTGCAGTGGTGCCAGAGCTCAATTTTTTTAAATAGATATAAATGAAATTTTGAGAAATGCACCCTTCCTGTTTACTTCGCGACCATTAGTTATCGGTATCTTCCATGCTAAACACATTAGTGGCGGTTCCCAAGCGATAAAAGTAAAGGTTTACTCCCCCCCACCAACAAACACACTCCATGACTAGCCGAATCCATGGGTACCGTCCATACCAACAACAATCCTGGGGGAGTTTTGTTTAATTATTTACAATCTTGAATTCGCGACTAGGAATCCCTATTACCGCCCCTCTCATGCAAGGAAGAGTGAATAAACACTCATCACGAGAATAACCCGTTTAACATGGAAGATGTTGACTACCTCCTGTCGCTCTATGAACAATCCAGGCACACAAAAACGGATGTTTATTTGAAGTTTTTAGAGGTGGCACATGCAAATTTACTTGGAACGGCAGGGTAATACCGCATATATGTAGATATATGGTGGACTCATCTGGAATAACTTGGGTTTTGGGATTTTGATGCACAAGCAGTATTCCCACTTAGTACAGGCAAAGGCTACCAAATAGGTTGAGAAGCAGCCAGCTAGAGAGCGAAAATGGTCATGAACATGCATTATGCATAAGTAACATTGAATACTAGCATGAGTAGGATATGAACACCATGAACATAAATATCATAGAGGCTATGTTGGTTTTTCTTTAACTACATGCACGAACATGTGCCAAGTCAAGCCACTCAAACATTCGGAAGAGGATACCATATCATCATACTACATCACAATCATTTTAATGCAATGTTGATATCCAAGATAAATCATTATCCACTCCTAGCTACTTAAGCATGGCATGAGAAACTATAATCTCTAAGGGTCATTGCAAACATGTCTAATCATAATAGGATGAATCATGGATACTAGGTTAAACAAATTTACAAAAACAGAACAAGTTGAGTTCATACCCGTTTCTCTCTGCCACAGCCAGCTCATGAAATATCATCATTATTGCCTTTCACTTGCACGACCGAATGATATGAAAATAATAATAATGCAAGAGTGCTATGGACTAAGCTAGAATCTGCAAACAATTTATTCAAAAGGAGAAGACAAGGTAATATGGGCTCTTCGTTAGATTAACAATAATGCGTATGAGAGCCACTCAACATTTTCATCGTGGTCTTCTCCTCAGTATGACTCAATAAACTAAAAAGAAATTCAGAGAAACACACTGAAATATTTTTGGAGTTTTTATTTTTTTCTAAAAGAAGGCAAATTAAAGAAGGAAAAATAAAAACGAGAAAAATTATTTACACGGGAGAGCTCCCAACAAGCAAAAGAAGAATCGAGAAATCCTTTTGGGTTTTCTTTTTAATACTACTGCAACTAACTACACTAGAAAGAAAAACTGAAAAGAAGCAAGGAACATTTTTTGGATTTTCTCGAAGTTTTTCAAACACACAAGAAGAAGGCAAGAAAATAAATTTAACATGGATATTACAATGAAAAAGTGTGGACACCGACAATTGGAATGAAATATGTAAACATGAATGTAGTGTCGGTGGAAATACTTACTCCCCCAAGCTTAGGCTTTAGGCCTAGCTTGGTAATCACCACTCAAAGAAGCCATCATGACCCACGTTGAAATGCTGGGGAGCGGGCACCTAAGCATCCCACTCTAGAGGTTCCTCCTCTACTGCTGTCTTGGCGTTCCGGTAGGCAATGATATACTCTAGCATGATCCGGTATCCGCCCCTGGCAATAGGATCAAACAAAGCAGGTGCAGTCAATGGAATAACATTGCGAGTATTTTCACTAAAAACCATGTTATAAGGAACATCAATGGTGGTGTTCTCACCATCAATAAAGTGATGGTCAGCCATCGCCTGGCGATCTAAGTCAACCTTGGGCAAGCGATGCTCATGTTGGCGTATCTGAATGTTGAAATGACTCGCTAAACGAGTCACATAAATACCGCCATGAATTTTACCCTTGGGTCTGTTAAGGTGCAGGAGACATGCCACAATAACTCCTAAGCTATAAGTGTTATCGCCATAGAGTGTGCGGCGTAAGACAGCGAAATCAGGAGCACTAAGTGCACCGACCTTCTCTCTAGCAAGTAAACACTTGGCAATGAATAAGATAAAATAATGCACTGAAGGAAACTACAAGCTAGTGGCGGTGACACTCGACACCCCTCTCTCATCTCCCACTAACAGAGTATGATAAAAGCACTCAAACTCTGCAGGCCTAGGCTCTCTTATTTCCCCGTCGGAAGGGGTCAAACATATATCACAAAATTCAGTAAGTGGTATCTGACGGGTTTCAACATATAGATTAAACTGCACCTCAGGAGGGTTATTCCTACTCAGAAAATGAAAACTTTGCACAAAGGAATTTGTAAGGAGATGATATTGTTCACACTCAGCTGCGATGAAGTTGGTGAGGCTAGCATTAGCAGCAAAAAGTGTGAACTCTTGACAGATTCCAGCTCCATCCATGAAGGGGTTGTGCGGCCATTCGCACAGGCGCACGTCTGCCATCCTCCTAGTATGGAGGTCGCTATCTAATGACTCCCCAATGAGTCCCTTGGAGATCTTCTTGGAAGCGAACTTCCTAAAGAAACTCATCTTTTTCCTATGAACAAAATTCTGAAATTTTTAGTTCACAAATTTTTTCTCAACAAAACTTCACAAGATTGATAGCAACTACTCATAAGCATGCATAGAGGCTATATCAAGCATTAAAACTACTTAAAAGTCTAAGAATTTGACATGCAAGCTTATCTATAGCAGCACCAAGAGTAGCTAATTATTCAAAATATAAACCACTAAAGCAAAAGCTAATTGGACCAATGGAGGAGTCACATACCAAGTAGCAAACCCCCAAAACAGTTTTGGAAACAGAGCTTCGAGCAAAGAGATCAAAATTTGCGGGTTTGAGAGCAAGAACACGAGAGAGAGAGAGAGAGAGAGAGAGAGAGAGAGAGAGAGATAGAGATAGAGAGAGGGGAGAGAGAGCAATGGTGAATTTTTTCTGGAGGTAGGTGATGACATGGGCTAAAGAGATAAGTGAGGGAGCCCATGTGGGGACCACAACCTACTAGGGCACACCCCCCTCTGATGTTATTTGCATAAAAAAATCTTAAATATTTAGAAAAAATCATATTAAATTTTGAGGGCATTCTGAGAACTTTTATTTTTAGGTCATTTTTATTGCCCGGGAAACTCAAAAAATGGGATAAACATGGAATTTTATTTTATTTAACTAAGAAAAACAGAAAACAAAAGGTAAATACAGAAAGTAGTGGCTACTAAATTCATCAACTTCATACCTCTCAAAAATGATCCATTAATAAGGTTGATCAAGTCTTATTAACAACCACTTTCGATTAGCATGAAACCGAAGAACTTTCATAAAACACTATGTTACCTCAACGGGGATATGCACGTCCCCAACAATAAGCATTTCATACTTATTTTTGGCAGTAGGTAGAGGTAGTTGAAAACTTCCAATAGTGATTGTCGGAGATTTTTCAATAACATTAATACCATTCACTTGGAATTGTTTCTTTGGAAAGTGCACCGTCTGCTCATTACCATTGATATGAAAAGTGACCTTGCTTTTATTGTAGTCAATAACAACCCCTGCAGTATTCAAGAAGGGTCTACCGAGGATAATCGACATGTTTTCGTCCTCGAGCATCTCAAGTATAACAAAGTCAGTTAAGATAGTAACATTTGCAACAAAAACGGGCACATCCTCACATATACCAATAGGTATAGCAGTTGATTTGTCAGCCATTTGCAAAGATATTTCAGTAGGTGTGAGTTTATTCAAATCAAGTCTTTTATATAAGAAGAAAGTCATAACACTAACACCGTCTCCTAAATCACACAAAGCAGTTTTAACATAGTTTCTTTTGATGGACCAAGGTATAGTTGGTATTCCAGGACCTCCAAGTTTTTTAGGTACTCCATCCTTAAAAGAATAATTAGCAAGCATGGTCAAGATTTCAGCTTCAGGTATCTTTCTTTTAACAGAGATGATGTCTTTCATGTATTTTCCATAAGGTGCCATCTTTAAGATATCAGTCAAACGAGTGCGCAAAAAGATAGGCCTAAGCATTTCAGCAAGGTGTTCAAATTCTTCATCATCTTTCTTCTTAGTTGATTTAGGTGGAAAGGGCATGGGTTTTTGAACCCATGGTTCTCTTTCTCTTCCATGTTTTCTTGCCACAAAATCTCCTTTATCATATCTTTTATTTTTAGGTTGTGGGTTATCAAGATCAATAGCTGGTTCTATCTCAACATCATTATCTGGTTCTTTATCATTGTTTGGTTGAGTGTATTCATGAACATCCTCATTGTCTTTTTCATTGTCACTAGGTGAATGTTCATTACCAGATTGATTTTCAGCATCAGAAATAGAAACATCATTATTAGCTTCAGGAGGTTTTTCTATCTCAAGTTCACTAGAGATGTGCAAAGTCCTATCATTTTTTCTTTTCTTCTTCCTTTTGGTAGGACTAGATGCATAAATATTAATTCTTCGAGAGTCTTGTTCAATTCTTTTTGGGTGTCCCTCAGGATAAAGTGGTTCTCGAGTCATTTTACCTCCTCAATCTAGTCATTACTCTAACAACATGATCATTGATATTATTATTCATTTCATCTAGCAACTCTCTTTGGGATTTAGCAGCTTGTTCTAATTGAGTTTGAACCATAGAAGCATGTTTTCCTACACCTCTAACATCATTTGAGATTCTGAATAACAATTCACTCAAGCGAGCAATCATATCAGAATTGTATTTCAATTGTTTCATAACATTTGCATTGAACTGATCTTGTTTTCCAATGTAGTTATCAAACTCATAAAGGCATTGACTAGGATGCGTATTATGAGGGTTGTCACTATCATTGAATTTAATTAGATTTTACCTCCACCACCTTGGATGGTGGTGTTTCAAGCCCATTTATTTCTTCAATAGGAGGTAAATTTTTGACATTCTCAGCTTTAATACCTTTTTCCTTCATACATTTCTTTGGCTCTTGCATATCTTCAGGACTGAGATATAAGATACCCCTCTTCTTCGGAGTTAGTTTAGGCAGTGGTTCAAGAAGAGTCCAATCATCATAATTTTTCAATATGTTATTCAATAATTCTTCATCTTGTTCAACAATTCGTTCCCTAAAAACACAACTAGCACAACTATCTAGGAAGTCCCTAGAAGCATCGGTTAGTCCATTATAGAAGATATCACGTATTTCATTTTTCTTGAGAGGATGATCATGCAAAGCATTAAGAAATTGGAGAAGCCTCCCCCAAGATTGTGGGAGACTCTCTTCTTCAATTTGCACAAAGTTAAATATTTCCTATAAGGCAGCTTGTTTCTTATGAGCAGGAAAATATTTCTCAGAGAAGTAATAAATCATATCCTGGGGACTACGCACACAACGAGGAGCAAGAGTATTATACCAAATATTAGCAACACCCTTTAATGAGAACAGAAATAACTTGAGAATATAATAGGAGCGAATCTTCTCATCATGAGCAAATAGGGTGGCTATATCATTTAGTTTAGTGAGGTGTTCCACAACAAATTTAGTTTCATAACCATGGAAAAGGATCAGATTCAACCAAAGTAATTGTAACATCCCAAATTTTCAATTTGGAATGTTATACATTAGATCATCATGCATATCTTATTTTTCTTGCATTTTGGTCGATCCTAGAAATTTCACGCAACTCAAGGACCTTCAGAGAGAGTTGGAGATTTCGTTATTTTCATATTTGAGAGTTTTCTCGAATTTGAAAAGAGGATCATTTGATTTATTTATTTTGTCTTCAATTATTTTTCCGATATCAAAATATGAGAGAGGGAATAATATGACTTTCCCAAAATATAGGAAAAATGAAGATTTAATAAATAGATCAAATTTTGTTTGCCGGAGTTTTTTTGCTTTTTATTTGGATAGGGAAAAATGCGCGTTTTCAAAAAATTTCATTTTAGGTCCGTAGAAAAGTTCATTTTGTTCGACTCGTTTTTAGGAGTCGAAGAAAATTTACTTTAGAATTTTTGGAGTTCGTTTAGATTTTCTTTTATTTTGTTTTCTGCGCGCGAAACCGTTTAAAAAAAGTGAGCCAGGCCAGCCGGGCCAAAGGCCCAGCCAGCCGGCCGCCCTCCCCAGCTGCGCGCGTGCGCAGGCGCCAGGCGCCAGTGCGCCAGGCCGCCGCCTCGCCTCTAGCCGAGTCCGGCTTGGACTCTAGGCCGTAGCCCCTCCCCTTTCCTTTGTTTTTTTTTCTTTCCTAGTCTATTTCTTGTCCCCTACCCCAAGTAAATCCCCCCCTCACCTATATAAATACCCCCACACCCCCCCCCCTCCAACACGTCAAATCAAACCCCAAACCCCCTCTCCCCACACCAAACCCCAAGCCTCACACCACCCCGCGCCTCCCCAAGCCGCGCCCCACCCCGCGCCCCTCACCACCGCCGCCGCGCCCCTCACCACCGTCGCCGCCGCCCTTGTGCATCGCCGCCGCCGCCACCCTAGCACGCCGCCGTCGCCACCGTTCGCCCCGCCTCACCGGAGGTAGCCCCGCGCCTCTCTTTTTCTTCCCCGCGGTTCGGTTCTTTTAAAAGAAACCGTTCCGTTTTTCTTTTCCGATTTTTCTCTCCGATTCTTCGTTTCGGTTTCTTTTCCGAAACCCTAGATCGGTTTTCCGTTTTCTTTTTCGGTTTCTTTTCCGAAAACCCTAGATCAGTTTTCATTCTTCTTTCGGACCATTCGTCTCAACGAACGTGATCATCGTGATCACCGATTATTCCCGGTTAACGATGCCCGTTCATCTAACCGTTTGTCTCTTTCTTTTCGTCGGATTTATTCCGCGATCGCGATCTCAGATCCGATCTTCGTTCTAGTTTATCTTCTCGCCCGTTTATCAGAATCAGGTGATTCAAGCGCCTGGAGTTTCGTTTCGAAACCGTCGTTCCGTCTAATCAACTTAAACAAGTTTTTGCCCCGGAAAAATTTGACCTAGTTTCAACTTGCTAGAACCGAGTTGTTTTCTTCCGCCGTTTGTTTTCCGTCGTTTGTTCGGTTCGTTCTTTCTCTGCAACCGGAGTTCTTAAGTTGAACTTTCTGGTTCGTCCTCTCATTCGAGTTTTACTTGTGCATTAGATGAGTACTTATTGTGTGGTTACTATTGTTTACTTACGATAGATTGACCGGAGTGTGACGAGTAGATCTATCAAGAGTTTTAAGTGCGAATCATCTTCATCTACATTGCAGGCAAGTTCACGCTTTGATCATACCTTTTCTACAACCCATGTTTTATTGCATTAGATCAATCCTCACACATTGCATGATTAGGATCTAATTAAACTGTGGGATGGGAAGTAGATGAGGTAGTACCTATCACCTGTATTGTTATGAAACCTTTGGGAGTTACTTCTACGTTTGCTTATTATGCCATGCTATGCTAGTAGACGTGGATTGGGTGAGTGATATCCATGACAGATGTGAGATTGATAATTTTTAATGGTTTATCTAAGGTGGCAACTTAAACACACATCTGGGTGGATTGAGGCACCTGATGTCTATCAGGACTTGCCTGTTTTTTTGGACCGCCACCCAGGCTCAAAGGGATCATAAGATCTTTCAAACTAGAAACTTACGTGTGCAGCCACAAGCCATTATGGGCTCTGGCATAGTTGACTAAGTCGTGCGAACTCTTACGGGTAGACTAGCAGATGTAGGGGAAGTAGGTGTACCGGTCTACCCACATGTAAGGTGCTAGCGCTTCTGAAAGACTGTGTCTCGGTCATCCGTCTTCTCAAACACCCTGTAGTGCGAGAAACCAAACGGAGGCGATCGAGTCTTGTGGGTAAAAGTGCGCAAACCTCTGCAGAGTGTACAAACTAATCATGATTAGCCGTGTCCCCGGTTATGGACAACTTGAGTATCTAGTACTTGAATATCATGTGAATCTCATCATGTTACTTCTAATTAATGTTGTTGGGTTTTAATTATTTTTAATTGGGATTGAGAATGCTGTCAACCATTCTCAATGTTTCACAACCACCATGATAGTTAAATAAATTTATTCCTTTGCAGTAGGGAAAAATTGGCTTTTCGCAAAAACCTTATAACCATAGAGCTTTTCCACCAGCCATATATGCATATAGTGATAGCCATTGTTCATCATTTTTCTCTATGGTGTGAATTTGCCAGTACATTCAATGTACTGACCCGTTTCGGGCTGCAACGTCTCATGTTGCAGGATTTTCTTACGACGAGTAAGTGATACGTTAGGGTTACGGATTCTACACTCAACTTTGCCGTTGGTGTTGATGGGAATCCACAACCTTGTTGCTTCCGCTATTTTGGATTGAGGTAATAGTATTTACGTTACTTTATACATGTGATTTACCTCTGTTATAAATCCTTCGAGTACTGTGTGTGTCAGCATACCGATCCAGGGATGACACCTAAGCACAGAGACTTGACCCATTCGGGTCGGGTCGCTACAAGATGGTATCAGAGCACATGTTGACTGTAGGACGTGACCCTAGAAACTGGCAAGCCCATAGCAAAGATTTTTCTCTACAACTTTCCCTTTCAAAAAGACCTTTTATCTCTCTTCTCCTCTGAGCTTATTCAAATATTCCCTTTTAGTGAGACTATACCCATTTCCCTTTTTGACCACTCGAAGATTCCACTGATGAGACCACTCCAAGAAGTACAAGATATCGGACAACTACGACCACTACGGAATGAAGAGTATTTTCCGTGCATCTGAATAATGGAAACTACAACGGTTGAAGACTCCGAAGACTAGGAGAATTGAAGGCTCTGTAGAATTTCCAGATTGAGTATGACCTAGGAAGGCTACCCTTATGGAACTTGGCAGACTATGGAAGTTGTCAATACCCGAGATCAAGGTGTATCGGAGAAAGACTGAAACAAGGAGCATGAGAACTCAAAGTTTTGTCGAGAAAACCCTAAGGCAGGAGATATCAACTATGGAATGAAAGCTCATGGAAATGACAAGAGCAGAAACACAGCTATCCAAGAAGTTATCTCGCGCTGATGCTATTGTCACCATGCTAAGTTAAGGATGCATGTCATCAGAATGGATTTGATGGAAGAAGGCTGATGGAGCACCTATTAGTAAGATGAAGTTTTAACCTTAGATGGTGTATCACCAGGATCTGGAGTAGTACATAAAGAAGTTTAAGGTGGAGCTCCATGAAAGCATATTAGACAAGGAAGCATTCGTGAAGAACTCAGGAACCAAAAGCTGAAAGTAGCCAAGATGGAGGAGCTACAACCTCGAGATACTGGAGATTTGTCAGGAACTGAAGGACAGTATGACCATGGCTCATGCCAAGGATGTTGAAACCTAGAAGTTTGGAATGCAATTCCAGAATATTCAAGGATGTCACGAGAGACTTCGCGTCAACCGAGTTGATCTGGCAAAAGAACTTGAGAAGACAAGCATGATCGGAAGAAGCCATTGGAGGCATGAACAAGGCTTGAAGAGTTTGGAGACGTTGAAGATTTATTGACCTTTAGAAGACCAAACCCCTGTTATATACCTACGTTAGATGCAACGGTTGTGAGCTGTCATTTGTTTGATGTTTTTCGACAGCCACAACAAAAATCTGTCTTTTCAAAACTGTTGTTTGCATTGTGTGCATCCCTCTCTATTTCTCTTATCTCACCCCAAACCCATGGACCCAATAGATGATGAATGGAGATGAGCTTGTATTTTCTGGACCGATGAGTCAATTGGAGACAGACCGATGGATTCGGAACATGGAGGATCATATGGAGAACAACCCTATAGTCGGAAAGGATATGGCCCAGCATGCTCTTCAATGCTTTGAAAGAGGTGCTGCTACTTGGTGGAGGATGTACCAAACCATGAATGGATGGCAAGGAGTAACCACTTGGAGAGAATTAAAGTTGACTCTACAAAGATATCACCTTGTGTCCCAGAAGTTGAAGTCTTATGGAAAGGATATAAGGAAACCTTGTGCATGCAAGATTTGTGGAGAAATAGGCTACACCCATAAAGCAGACAAGGATGAATGCATTAACTTTGAAGGAAGTCACCCAGTTGAAGAATGCCCAACCAGGAAGATTACTTGTTTCTTGTGTGAAGGGACTACCCACTATCCTGCTCAGTGTCACATTTACCCATGGTACAACGAACCATCCAGCAGAAGAACGAATGTAATGAAAGGAGCCCTCAAGGAAATTTTAGAAGAACCCGTGATGAAGGAAGATGTGGAAGACACACCTAAAGAGGACCCGAGTAAACGCTGCACTAAATCTTGCTATTCATGTGGAGAAGAAGGACACATCTCCCAAAATTGTATAAAGGGGGATCTAGTAGAATTCCCAACGGAGGAAGTAGCGTATGACCCACAGGAAATAGAAGCTCTGATTGGAATGGAAAAGACCAGGAAGAGAAGCAGATTGGATTCCAGGAAGGACCTGAGTCATATCACCTGTTACAGGTGCAAGGAGTCAGGGCACTACCTCAGCAGTTGCCCAAAAAGGAAACATCGATACTTGTCAGAAGTAATATGTTTTAGTTGTAATAAAGCAGGGCACTTTGCCAGAGATTGTCCGAAGGAGAAGGAGACTTGTGATAAGTAGTTGAGTTTGTAACAGAAGAAATATAGTCGTAGTAGTGAGAACATTTTCCTTTATATTGAGGTGTTGAGATGAGGCATGTAATGGAAAAACAGGAGATTGTAATAATTTGAGAATCAATAAAGTTAGTAGTATTGGTACTGATTTGGATTTTATGAGTTACTCTATGAGGAAAGATGTTGACCATTTTTGAGGATATGAGAAATATGGTCTATAAAATATTGGAGCATTTTAAGGGTGGTAGTACCCTGTAAGAACCGTTGACCCCTGGAAAAGATAAGGATACTCCACTGAGTGGATTTCGGACAAAACAAATACGAGTTTTATCTCGATATGTGTGATGCCCCAAGAGTATGTGGGATGAAGTTGGAGACCGTCAGTTGTTTGGACCAAATGTGATCAAGGAGTTAGGCGAGAATATTAAGTTGATTCGAGATAGACTGAAGGTAGCTCAGTCCAGGCAGAAGAGTATGTAGACTCAAAAATGCAAGGAGGTAGTCTATGAAATTGGAGATAGAGCATGTCTTCATGTGACCCCTCTGCGAGGAGTTAAACAATTTGGAGTTAAGGGACAGTTAGCCCCGAGATTTGTAGGACCATACCGAGTTTTGCGGCGTATGAGAGAAGTGGCCTACAAGTTTGAGTTGCCCGAAGGACTGTCAGGAGTTCAAGATGTGTTTCATGTTTCCCAGTTGAAGAAGTGCCATGCAGAGATGGCCAATATTCCCATGTAAGGACGCTTGACCCTGGAAAGGATAATGATGTTCCACGAAGTGAATATGGAATTCATTTTATCTCGATATGAGGGATATTCCACGAGGATGAAGAGATGAATTACAATTGGATATGAAGGAGATATGATGTCAGAAATATGGATCAATGGAAAACTCCATGATGAGTCTGAGTACTCACGTCTTGGTTTGGTGCCAATAGAAGGAAGGAAGATAGTACAATCGGGTGGATTTAAGAATACTAGGAAGTTGGAACAATGATCTGTTGCCCGATGATAAGTTCAAGGACTACAAGTGATGAGATGGGCCATAACCCACAGGCCCCAGGACCTGCCAAGAAGCAAGCACATTCTTGCTGAAGGAAAAACCCTAGAAGGGGATATACCTTTGTTGACAGACGATTTTATAGGAGTTTACGCAAAACCTGAGAGTTGTGAAGGAACGATAGATGTTTGTCTGGCTTGCAGAATCAATGGATTATTCCGAACATAGTTCATCGACGAGAGAAATTCTGCAATGCTTTTGAGAATGACCAAGTGTTAGTATGCGAGATTCGCTAAACTGTGTACATGGTAATGATTTGGATGCGGGATGGATTGATCACCATACCGACTTACTCTTATTATTCGCCTTGCTATATGGGATGGTAAATCTGAGTGACTTACCTATAGTAGAGAGACGGCGATATTAAACCTTGTTTAAACCTTAGAATGGTATAAGTATTTTCCCTTGTACACGGCAGTTGTGCCAACCGTAGGTTATACGGTGAGGATCAACCAAGACCCATTTCCTGCAGGAGAAACCATAAATTGTTGACCACCATGAGATATCGATAGTTGTTTAGTTTTGGCGCTAGACCCGTCAGCTAAGAAGACCCAATCTCGGAATAACCTTACTAAGAGGAAATGACAGAAGAATTGAGTAAAAGGTTATGCCACTACCTGAAGAGCCTAGAGAAGGAATTATCCTTACGATCTGAGAAGACGGCACTGTCAAGAATAAGGATGGAGTATATGAGTTTTGATGAAACCGTAACAATGATTCTAAGGGTGGTAGCACCCCAGACACCGTGTGATGATCGATGGATTTTGAGAAGACCCCCAAACCCTAACCTTTTCTTGCTAGCCTCTCCGAATCTCGAGGACGAGATTCCTTTTAAGGGTGGTAGGTTTGTAACATCCCAAATTTTTCAGTTTGGAATGTTATACATTAGATCATCATGCATATCTTATTTTTCTTGCATTTTGGTCGACCCTAGAAATTTCACGCAACTCAAGGACCTTCGGAGAGAGTTGGAGATTTCGTTATTTTCATATTTGAGAGTTTTCTCGAATTTGAAAAGAGGATCATTTGATTTATTTATTTCGTCTTCAATTATTTTTCCGATATCAAAATATGAGAGAGGGAATAATATGACTTTCCCAAAATATAGGAAAAATGAAGATTTGATAAATAGATCAAATTTTGTTTGCCGGAGTTTTTTTGCTTTTTATTTGGATAGGGAAAAATGCGCGTTTTCAAAAAATTTCATTTTAGGTCCGTAGAAAAGTTCATTTTGTTCGACACATTTTTAGGAGTCGGAGAAAATTTACTTTAGAATTTTTGGAGTTCGTTTAGATTTTCTTTTCTTTTGTTTTCTGCGCGTGAAACCGTTTAAAAAAAGTGAGCCAGGCCAGCCGGGCCAAAGGCCCAGCCAGCCGGCCGCCCTCCCCAGCTGCGCGCATGCGCAGGCGCCAGGCGCCAGTGCGCCAGGCCGCCGCCTCGCCTCTAGCCGAGTCCGGCTTGGACTCTAGGCCGTAGCCCCTCCCCTTTCCTCTGTTTTGTTTTTCTTTCCTAGTCTATTTCTTGTCCCCTACCCCAAGTAAATCCCCCCCGCACCTATATAAATACCCCCACACCCCCCCTCCAACACATCAAATCAAACCCCAAACCCCCTCTCCCACACCAAACCCCAAGCCCCACACCACCCCGCGCCTCCCCAAGCCGCGCCCCACCCCGCGCCCCTCACCACCGCCGCCGCGCCCCTCACCACCGCCGTCGCCGCCCTTGTGCATCGCCACCGCCGCCGCCCTAGCACGCCGCCATCGCCACCGTTTGCCCCGTCTCGCCGGAGGTAGCCCCGCGCCTCTCTTTTTCTTCCCCGCGGTTCAGTTCTTTTAAAAGAAACTGTTCCGGTTTTCTTTTCCGATTTTTCTCTCCGATTCTTCGTTTCGGTTTCTTTTCCAAAACCCTAGATCGGTTTTCCGTTTTCTTTTTCGGTTTCTTTTCCGAAAACCCTAGATCGGTTTTCGTTCTTCTTTCGGACCGTTCGTCTCAACGAACGTGATCACCGATTATTCCCGGTTAACGACGCCCGTTTGTTTAACCGTTCGTCTCTTTCTTTTCGTCGGATTTATTCCGCGATCGCGATCTCAGATCCGATCTTCGTTCTAGTTTATCTTCTCGCCCGTTTATCAGAATCGGGTGATTCAAGCGCCTGGAGTTTCGTTTCCAAACCGTCGTTCTGTCTAATAAACTTAAACAAGTTTTTTCCCCGGAAAAATTTGACCTAGTTTCAACTTGCTAGAACCGAGTTGTTTTCTTCCGCCGTTTGTTTTCCGTCGTTTGTTCGGTTCGTTCTTTCTCTGCAACCAGAGTTCTTAAGTTGAACTTTCTGGTTCGTCCTCTCATTCGAGTTTTACTTGTGCATTAGATGAGTACTTATTGTGTGGTTACTATTGTTTGCTTATGATAGATTGACCAGAGTGTGACGAGTAGATCTATCAAGAGTTTTAAGTGCGAATCATCTTCATCTACATTGCAGGCAAGTTCACATTTTGATCATACCTTTTCTACAACCCATGTTTTATTGCATTAGATCAATCCTCACACATTGCATGATTACGATCTAATTAAACTGTGGGATGGGAAGTAGATGAGGTAGTACCTATCACCTATATTATTATGAAACCTTTGGGAGTTACTTCTACGTTTGCTTATTATGCCATGTTATGCTAGTAGACGTGGATTGGGTGAGTGATATCCATGACAGATGTGAGATTGATAATTTTTAATGGTTTATCTAAGGTGGCAACTTAAACACACATCTGTGTCGATTGAGGCACCTGATGTCTATCAGGACTTGCCTGTTTTTTTTGGACCGCCACCCAGGCTAAAAGGGATCATAAGATCTTTCAAACTAGAAACTTACGTGTGCAGCCACAAGCCATTATGGGCTCTGGCATAGTTGATTAAGTCGTGCGAACTCTTACGGGTAGACTAGCAGATGTAGGGGAAGTAGGTGTACCGGTCTACCCACATGTAAGGTGCTAGCGCTTCTGAAAGACTGTGTCTCGGTCATCCGTCTTCTCAAACACCCTGTAGTGCGAGAAACCAAACGGAGGCGATCGAGTCTTGTGGGTAAAAGTGCGCAAACCTCTGCAGAGTGTACAAACTAATCATGATTAGCCGTGTCCCCAGTTATGGACAACTTGAGTATCTAGTACTTGAATATCATGTGAATCTCATCATGTTACTTCTAATTAATGTTGTTGGGTTTTAATTATTTTTAATTGGGATTGAGAATGCTGTCAACCATTCTCAATGTTTCACAACCACCATGATAGTTAAATAAATTTATTCCTTTGCAGTAGGGAAAAATTGGCTTTTCGCAAAAACCTTATAACCATAGAGCTTTTCCACCAGCCATATATGCATATAGTGATAGCCATTGTTCATCATTTTTCTCTATGGTGTGAATTTGCCAGTACATTCAATGTACTGACCCGTTTCGGGCTGCAATGTCTCATGTTGCAGGATTTTCTTACGACGAGTAAGTGATACGTTAGGTTACGGATTCTACACTCAACTTTGCCGTTGGTGTTGATGGGAATCCACAACCTTGTTGCTTCCGCTATTTTGGATTGAGGTAATAGTATTTAGGTTACTTTATACATGTGATTTACCTCTGTTATAAATCCTTCAAGTACTGTGTGTGTCAGCATACCGATCCAGGGATGACACCCAAGCATAGAGACTTGACCCATTCGGGTCGGGTCGCTACAGTAATTAACTCTGGGTCGATAGAGAATTCATAATCCTTATCATCAACAAAGATAGGTGAAGTAGCAAACTTAGGATCACATTTCATTCTAGCATTCAAGGATTTCTCTTTCAGTTTACATAATAATTTCTTGAGATCATCTCTATCATTGCAAGCAAGAAAGTCTCTAGTTGTCTCCTCATCCATAACATAACATTCCTGTATCTTAGGCAATTCATATCTAAGAGGACTAGGTCTAATAGGTGTCTCAAGGTTTTCAGATTCAGGTATTTCATCAGTTTCAGTAATTTCATTCTCTTTAGCTCTAGCAATTTGTTCATCAAGAAAATCACCTAGTGGCACACCATCATCAAGCAAGGTACTAGCATCATCATAAGCATTATCCATAGGAGACATAGCATCCTCAATAACTTGCAACATATCGAAATTAATAGCATGTGGTGGTGTTGCAAAAGTTTACTCAAAATAGAAGGTGAATTAAGTGCAGAGCTAGATGGCAGTTCCTTACCTCCCCTCGTCTTAGAGGGAAATATCTTAGTCTTGGTATCCTTCAGATTCTTCATAGTGATAACTTGATAATTATACCAAGTGACTCGACAAATATAGCTATGCTCCCCGGCAACGACGCTAGAAAAAGGTCTTGATAACCCACAAGCATAAGGAATCACAAAAGTTTTCGAGGGTAGAGTATTCAACCCAAATTTATTGATTCTACCCAAGGGGAGCCAAAGAATATTTTCAAGTATTAACAGCTGAGTTGTCAATTCAACCACACCTAAAGATTAATTATTTACAACAATATGATCAGTAGCAATGTAATATGTTAGTTTTGATAGTAGTAGCAACAACAATAGTAACGGTAACAGTGATAGCAATGATTTTGTAGCAAGTGTAACAGTAACAGTAGTAACTTAGCAAGAACAATATAAGAGAAATTCATAGGCATTGGATCGGTGAATTCGTTGGATGATATTCATCATATAAAAGTCATAATCTAGGGCGATACGGCACTAGCTCCAGTTCATAAATATAATGTAGGCATGTATTCTGTAAATTGTCATACGTGCTTATGGAAAGAACTTGCATGACATCTTTTGTCCTACCCTCCGGTGGCAGTGGGGTCCATATGGAAACTAAGGGATGTTCAGGCCTCCTTTCAATAGATAACTAGAACAAAGCATTAATACATAGTGAATATAGGAACTCCTCAAACTACGGTCATCACCGGCAAGTATCGAGACTACTGTCACTCCAGGGTTTACGGATCATAACATGTAATAGGTGATTATAACTTGCAAGATCAGATCTAGAACGTAGATATAATGGTGATAACATAAATGGTTCAGATCTGAAATCATGGCATCCGAACCCAAAGTAACAAGAATTAAGCATGGCAAAGTCATAGCAACATCAATCTCAGAACATAATGGATACTAGGGATCGAGCCCTAACAAAACTAACCCGATTACATGATGATCTCATCCAACTCCTCACCGACAAGCGAGCCTACGAAGGAATTACTCACTCCCGGTGGGGAGCATCATGGAATTGGCGATGAAGAAGGGTTGGTGATGACGAAGATCGAAGATCCCCCTCTCCGGAGCCCCAAACGGACTCCAGATCTGGCCTCCCAATGAAGAATAAGAGGTGACGGCGCCTCTGTCTTGTGAAACGTGATAATTCTTTTTCTCTGATTTTTTCTCCAAAAATAGGATTTTATAGAGTTGGAATCAGGGTGTGCGGGGCCACCAGGCGAGCACAACCCACCAGGGCATGCCAGGAGGGGGCGCGCCCTGGTGGGTTGTGCTCACCCAGGGACCCCCTCCAGTGGTTCTTGGCTCTAGTATTTTTATTTTATTCCATAAAAAATCTCCATAAAGTTTCGTGCCATTCCCAGAACTTTTATTTTTGCACAAAAACAACACCATGGTAGTTCTACTGAAAACAGCATTAATCCAGGTTAGTTTCATTCAAATCATGCAAATTAGAGTCCAAAACAAGAGGAAAAGCGTTAGGAAAAGTAGATACGATGGAGACGTATCAGTCAACGGGTCTACCATATTCTGATCCGTATGCATTTTGCAAATTTCTATGTCTACAATGCTATGCATGGAGCTACTCTAGCTAATTGCTCCCACTTTCAAAATGTATCCAGATTGAGACTCAGAGTCATCCAAATCGGTGTTAAAGCTTGCATCGATGTAACCTTTTACGACAAACTCTTTATCACCTCTATAACTGAGAAACAGTTCCTTAGTCCTCTATAGGTACCTAAGGATAATTTTGACCGTTTTCCAGTGATCCACTCATAGTAGCCGGAAACGGGGAACGATGGGTCGTCCCTCGATCCGGATTCATTGACCCAGAATCAGATTCGGGAATGAGGGTCGATTTGGTAAGATTCGATGCGGATTCGGTGTTTCCATAGCTGAATCATTGATTCAGGTTCGGCGACTCGACATACTTGGTTCTTGAATTGATCGAGTAAGCAAAAGGACAGCCATATCAATCACGAACTCCTCGTTTTACTCTCTGCCTCGTTCTGCTCTCCAATTACTCCAAGGCTGCTAATAAATTTTCCATTGGGAAGGAGATGATTTATTTTAGTCTTCATGGATCGATGGGAGATGACCAACTAGTAAAGGTTCACGTTCCTCGTTCCATGGAACCATACCGGATTCATCGTATTAGAATTTATTGGACCGCGTTTCAGCTTTAGAAAGATCATTCTAGAGATGTATACCCCCGTTGTACCCTATTTTTTCCAGCCTCCGACTCTCGTCCCCCGTTCCCATTCCTCGTTCCCAACATACAGGAAACATGGCAACTATGGATCCACTCCTGGATCACTATTGTAACCCCTTGCCAAAATCATGGCAAGGCACACAACTGGTCTGGTACACAACATGCATACTTTATGGAACCTATGGATGAGGCATAGGGAATGACTTTCATTCTCTCTATATATTCTGTCGTGGTCGGGCTTTGAGTCTTACTCAACTTCAGACCTTGCAACACAGGCAAGAACCCTTTCTTTGACTGATCCATTTTGAACTTCTTCAAAACTTTGCCAAGGTATGTGCTTTGTGAAAGTCCTTTTAAGCGTCTCGATCTATCCCTATAGATCTTGATGCCCAATATGTAAGTATCTTCACCGAGGTCTTTCATTGAAAAATTCTTATTCAAGTATCCTTTTATGCTATCTAGAAATTCTATATCATTTCCAATCAACAATATGTCATCCACATATAATATCAGAAATGGTACAGAGCTCCCACTCACTTTCTTGTAAATACAGGCTTCACCATAAGTCTCTATAAAACCATATGCTTTGATCACATCATCAAAGCATATATTCCAACTCCAAGATGCTTGCACCAGTCCATAGATGGATCGCTGGAGCTTGCACACTTTGTCAGCACCTTTAGGATCGACAAAACCTTTTGGTTGCATCATATACAACTCTTCTTTGAGAAATCCATTAAGGAATGCAGTTTTGACATCCATTTGCTAGATTTCATAATCATAAAATGCGGCAATTGCTAACATGATTCAGACAAACTTAAGCATCGCTACGGGTGAGAGAGTCTCATCATAGTCAATCCCTTGAACTTGTTGAAAACCTTTCGTGACAAGTCAAGCTTTATAGACGGTGATATTACCATCAGCGTCTGTCTTCTTCTTGAAGATCCATTTATTCTCAATGGCTTCCTGATCATCGGGCAAGTCCACCAAAGTCCATACTGTGTTCTCATACATGGATCCTATCTCAGATTGCATGGCCTCAAGCCATTTATCGGTATCTGGGCTCATCATAGCTTCTTCATAGTTCGTAGGTTTGCCGTTGTCTAACAACATGACTTCCAGGACAGGATTACCGTAACACTCTGGTGCGGAACGTGTTCTAGTCGACCTACGAAGTTCAGTAGTAACTTGATCCGAAGTTTCATGATCATTATCATTAGCTTCCTCTCTAGTCGATGTAGGCATGACGGGATCATTTTTCTATGTGCTACTTTCTAATTCAAGAGAAAGTACAATTACCTCATCAAGTTCTACTTTCCTCCCACTCACTTTTTCAAGAGAAACTCCTTCTATAGAAATGACCCATTCTTAGCAACAAAGGTTTGTGCCTTCGGATCTATGGTAGAAGTTATACCCAATAGTTTCTTTCAGGTATCCTATGAAGACGCACTTCTCTGCTTTAGGTTTGAGATTATGAGGTTGAAGCCTTTTGACATAAGTGTCGCATCCTCAAACTTTTAAGAAATGACAGCTTAGGTTTCTTGCCTGTAACATCCCAAATTTTTAATTTGGAATGTTATACATAGGTCATCATTGCATATCATATTTTATTACATTTTGGATTGATCCTCGAAATCCTAAGCAACTCAAGGACCCTCGGAGAGAGTTGGGGATTTCCCTGTCTTCATATTTGAGTTTTATCAAATATTGAAACGAGGATTTTTGGTTTTAATTATTTTTTCCTCCGAAAATATTTCATATTAAAATATATGAGACGAGATAATATTACTTCTCCAAAATAAATGAAATATTTGAGGAAAAATATTAAAATCAAATATTTGATTTTTATCCGGAGTTTATTGCTATTTTATTTGAATTAGAAAAATTGCATGTTTTTCAAAGTTGCATTTTAGGGCCAAGAAAATGTTCATCTTGTTCTAAATATTTTATTTAGACAGTGAAAATTTGTTTTGGCATTTTTAGATTTTTATATTATTTTCTAGGATTTATTTGGTTTCGGCGTAATTATTTAAAAAAACACGCAACGCCCCACTAGGCCAAGGCCCAGCCGAGCCAGGCCGCCGGCCCACCTGCCCCGCCACCGCCTCCCGCGCCGAGTCCGGCCAGGACACGGCCGGCGCAAGTCGAGTCCGGCCGGGACTCCACCCGCGCCGCCTTGCCTCCTCCCCCAAGTCGCCGCCGCCCCTCCTCTTATAAGCCCCCCCTTTTGGACCCCAAGCCACCCCGCGCCACCCGCCGTCGCAAGCCGCCCGCCCCGCCGCCTCGCGCTGCCGCCGCTGCGCCGCGCCGCCCCGCCCCACTCGCCAGAGCCGCCCCGCCGCGCCGGATCCTCCCAGGAGGTATAGCGTTGTTCGGTTTTTTTATAAAAACCGGTTCAGTTTTTGTTAGAAAACCCTAGTTTTTTTGGATAGATTGGTTCACCGGTTTTTTCTCGGTTTAGTTACTTTGCGGACGTTCGTCTGTATGTTCGTTTTAATGAACGGTGTTCACTCGTTAGCGCAGACAATGAAAGTTCGTTCGTTAGCCTGTTCGTCAGTTTTCTTTTTTCGGATTTTTCCGCGATTATTTTCAATCGTGATTTTTGATCCGATTTTCGTTTTAGTTTATATTTTCGCTCGTTTATCGGAATCAGGCGATTCAAGCGCCTAGATCTTCGTCTCGAAACCCTCTTTCTGTTTAACCAACTTGAACAAGCTTTTGCTACTATAAACTTTGACCTTAGTCCAGATTAGTAAATGGATCTTGTTTCTTCCGCAGTTTGAGTTTCGTTACTCCATTTGATTTGATTATTTTTGCAAACTAGAGTTCTTAAGTTGAACTTTATGATTAGGTCCTCTTATTTGAGATTTACCTGTGTTTCTTTGCTTGATTGCTTATGTATGCTATTGTTTGTGTGCGATAGAACACCCGGAGTGCGAAGCGTGCTACTACGAGTCCCTAGGTTTTGCGGATCATCAGCAAGGCAAGTAACACTTTGATCATGCCCTTTATCACCCAGTTTTTATGCATTAGTTCCAATCCTCAAACATTGCATGGTTAGGAAGTGATTAACATGTGGGTTAGGAAATAGTTGATGAGGTAGAACCTATTGCCCTGTTATTATCAAACCCTTGGGAGTTACTTCTACGTATTGCTTATATTGCTATGATATGCTCGTAGACGTGGTTGGGTGAGTGAAATCCATGAAAGATGTGAGATTGTTAATTAATGGTTCAACTTAAGGTGGCAACTTGAATACACATCTGTGTGGATTGTTTGTTGGGCACCTGGGGAATCCAGTGTTGTCCTAGGATATCCCGGAGTACCCGTGTGATAATCCTATGCTCCGCCACCCAAGCTCAAAGGGAACTGAGATATTTTCATGCTAGAAACTTCCGTGTGCAGCCACAAGCTATTATGGGCTCTAGCATAGTTCAGTAAGTTGCGTGAAGCTCCCGAAGAGGTGGATCAGCAGGTAGAGGGATGTAGGTTGGTATGGTCTGCCCGGAGTAAGGGGTTAATGCTTCTGAAAGACTGTGTCTGGGTCATCCATTTCTCAAACACCATGAAGTGCGAGAAATCCAACAGAGGAGATCGGGTCTTGTGGGGAAAAGTGCGCAAACCTCTGCAGAGTGTATAAACTAATCATGGTTAGCCGTGTCACCGGTTATGGACATCTTGAGTATCTAGTACTTGGAGTATCATAAGTATCTCATCACACTAAAATAATATTGTTGGGTTGTAAATTACTTTAATTGGGATTGAGTTGGAGGAACCTTCTCAATGATGTTTCAACTACCATGATAGTTAACTAAAATCTATTCCTTTGTTGTAGGGAAAAATTGGCTTTTCGCAAAAACTATAACCATAGAGCTTTCCACCAGCCAAATATGCATGTAGTGATAGCATTATTCTGTTTTTGCACTACCGTGTTATTTTGCCAGCCTATTCCATGTGCTGACCCGTTTTCGGGCTGCAACGTATTATATTGCAGACTTTTTAGACGAGGAGTAAGGTTCGTCAGGTCATTGCCGTGCATCTCAGCTATGTCGTTGGATTTGATGGACTCACTTTATCTTCCAAGCCTTCCACTGTTATCTTATTAGATGGCCTTAAGCCATATTTATTGTAATAAGTTCTCTTTTGAGACATTCGATGTAATAAGTGTGTGATTGCTACTCTGTTATAAATCGTCGAGTACTGTGTGTGACAGCATTACCGATCCAGGGATGACACTGAAGCACAGAGACTTGACCGTTTGAGGCCGGGCCGCTACATTGCCATATCACAGTTCATACGGTATCATCTCAATGGATTTAGATGGTGCCCTATTTAACGTGAATGCGTCTGTCTCTAATGCATAACCCCAAAACGATAGTGGCAAACCGGTAAGAGACATCATATAACGCACCATATCTAATAAAGTACGGTTACGATGTTCGAACACACCATTACGCTGTGGTGTTCCAGGTGGTGTGAGTTGTGAAACTATTCCACGTTGTTTTAAATGAAGGTCAAACTCATAACTCAAATATTCGCCTCTGCGATCAGATTGTAGAAACTTTATTTTCCAGTTATGATGATTCTCCACTTCACTCTGAAACTGTTTGAACTTTTCAAACGTTTCAGACTTGTGTGTCATCAATTAGATATAACCATACCTACTTAAATCATCTGTGAAGGTGAGAAAATAACGATACCCGCCGCGTGCTTCAACACTCATCAGACCGCATATGTCGGTATATATTATTTCCAATAATTCATTAGCTCACTCCATTGTTCTGGATAACAGAGTTTTAGTCATCTTGCCTATGAGGCATGGTTTGCAAGTATCAAATGATTCATAATCAAGTGATTCCAAAAGTCCATCCGCATGGAGTTTCTTCTTGCACTTTACACCAATATGACCTAAACGGTAGTGCCACAAGTATGTTGCACTATCATTATCAACTTTGTATCTTTTGGCATCAATATTATGAATATGTGTATCGCTGCGATCGAGATTCAATAAACCATTTACATTGGGTGTATGACCATATAAGGTTTTACTCATGTAAACAGAACAACAATTATTCTCTGACTTAAATGAATAACCGTATTGCAATAAACACGATCTAATCATGTTCATTCTCAACACAAACACCAAATATCATTTATTTAGGCTCAACACTAACCCTGAAGGTAGAGGGAGTGTGCGATGGTGATCATATCAATCTTAGAAACACTTCCGACACACATCGTTACCTCGCCCTTAACTAGTCTCTGTTTATTCTGCAACTCCTGTTTCGAGTTACTAATCTCAGCAACTGAACTGGTATCAAATACCCAGGGGCTACTACGAGCACCAGTAAGGTACACATCAATAACATGTATATAAAATAGACCTTTACTCACTTTTCCATTCTTCTTATCCGCCAAGCATTTGGGACAGTTTCGCTTCTAGTGACCATTCCCTTTGCAGTAGAAGCACTCAATTTCAGGCTTGGGTCCAGCTTTGGGCTTCTTCACGGGAGCGGAAACTTGCTTGCCATTCTTCTTAAAGTTCCCTTTCTTTCCCTTGCCCTTTTTCTTGAAACTGGTGGTCTTGTTAACCATGAACACTAGATGCTTTTTCTTGATTTCTACCTCCGCCGATTTCAGCATCGTGAAGAGCTCAAAAATCGTTTTAGTCATTCCTTGCATTTTATAGTTCATCACGAAGCTCTAGTAGCTTAGTGATAGTGATTGGAGAACTCTGTCAATCACTATTTTATCTAAAAGATTAACTCCCACTTGATTCAAGCGATTGTAGTACCCAGACATTCTGAGCACATGCTCACTAGCTGAGCTATTCTCCTCCATATTGTAGGCAAAGTACTTGTCAGAGGTCTCATACCTCTCAACACGGGCATGAGCTTGAAATACCAATTTCATCTCTTGGAACATCTCATATGTTTCATGGAGTTCAAAACATTTTTGGAGCCCCAATTCTAAGCCGTAAAGCATGGAGCACTAAACTATCTAGTAGTCATCAGGTCAAGCTTGTCAAATGTTCATAACATCCGCATCAGCTCCTGCAACAGGTCTGTCACCTAGCGGTGCAATAAGGACATAGTTCTTCTGTGCAGCAATGAGGATAATCCTCAGTTCACGGACCCAATCCGCATTATTGCTACCATCATCTTTCAACTTAGTTTTCTCTAGGAACATATCAAAAATAGGGGAGCTATGTCGCGAGCTATTGATCTACAACATAGATATGCAAAAAATATTAAGAGTAAGTTCATGATAAATTTAAGTTCAATTAATCAAATTACTAATGAACTCCCACTTAAATAAACATCCCTCAAGTTATATAAGTGATACATGATGCAAATCAACTAACCCATGTCTGATCATCACGTGAGATGGGGTAGTCTTCAATGGTGAACATCTCTATGTTGATCATATCTACTATATGACTCACGTTGGACCTTTCGGTCTCTAGTGTTCCGAGACCATGTCTGTACATGCTAGGCTCGTCAAGTTTAACCCAAGTATTCTGCATGTGTAAAACTGGCTTACACCCATTGTATGTGAACATAGAGTCTATCACACCCGATCATCATGAGGTGCTTTGACATGACTAACTTTGGCAACGGTGCATACTCGGGGAAAACAACTTTATCTTAAAATTTAGTGAAGGGATCATCTTATAATGCTACTGTCGTTCTAAGCAAAATAAGATGCATAAGGATAAACATCACATGAAATCAAAATATGTGGCACGATATGGCCATCATCATCTTGTTCTTTTGATCTCCATCTCCAAAGCATCATCACGATCTCCATCGTCACCGGCTTGACACCTTGATCTCCATCGTTGCGTCGGGGTCGTCTCGCCAACTATTGCTTCTACAAGTATTGCTACCGCATAGCGATAAAGTAAAGCAATTACATGGTGTTTGCATTTCATACAATAATTAAGAGACAACCCTAAGGCTCCTGCCGGTTGTCGATATTACAAAACATGATCATCTCATACAACAACGTATATCACATCACGTCTTAACCATATCATATCACAACATGCCCTGCAAAAACAAGTTAGGCGTCCTCTACTTTGTTGTTGCAAGTTTTACGTGGCTGCTATGGGCTTCTAGCAAGAAACGTTCTTAACTATGCAAAAACCACAACGGTGATTAATCAAGTTTGTTGTTTTAACCTTCTTCAAGGTCCAGCCGTAGCCAAATTCGATTCAACTAAAGTAGGAGAAACATACACCTGCCAGCCACCTTTATGCAAAACAAGTTGCATGTCAGTCGGTGGAACCGGTCTCATGTGCGTGGACATATAAGGTTAGTCCGGGCCACTTCATCCCAAAATACCGCCGAATCAAAATAAGATGTTGGTAGTAAGCAATATGACTATCACCACCCACTACTCTTTGTGTTCTACTCGTGCATATCATCTATGCATAGACCTGGCTTGGATGCCACTGTTGGGAAACGTGGCATGGAAACCAAAAAAATTCTACGCACAGGCAAGATCTATCCATGGAGATGCATAACAACAAGAGGGGAGAGTGTGTCTATGTACCCTCATAGACCATAAGCGCAAGCGTTTAGTAACACGGTTGATGTAGTCGAACTTCTTCGCGATCAACGAGCTAGTCTAGTAGAGGCTTACTAGGGACACGGTATTTGTTTATGTATCCACACATGTATTTAAGTTTCCAATAAATACAATTCTAGAAAGAATAATAAACCTTTATCATGAATAAAGAAATATAATAACAACAACTTTATTATTGCCTCTAGGGCATATTTCCATCAACCACATCACAACTTGCCCTACAAAAACAAGTTAGACGCCCTCTACTTTATTGTTGCAAATTTTATGTGGCTGCTATGGGCAACTAGTGAAGGAAATATGCCCTGGAGGCAATAATAAAGTTGTTATTTATATTTCGTTATATCATGATAAATGTTTATTATTCATGCTAGAATTGTATTAACCAGAAACTTAGTACATGTGTGAATACATAGACAAACAGAGTGTCACTAGTTTGCCTCTACTTGACTAGCTCGTTGAATCAATGATGGTTATGTTTCCTAACCATAAACATGAATTGTCATTTGATTAATGGGATCACATCATTATATAGAGAATGATGTGATTGACTTGACCCATCCGTTAGCTTAGCACGATGATCGTTTAGTTTGTTGCTATTGCTTTCTCCATAACTTATACATGTTCCTATGACTATGAGATCATGCAACTCTCGAATATCGGAGGAACACTTTGTGTGCTACCAAACATCACAACGTAACTGGGTGATTATAAAGGTGCTCTACAGGTGTCTCCGATGGTGTTTGTTGAGTTTGTTGGAAATATGCCCTAGAGGCAATAATAAATTAGTTATTATTATATTTCCTTGTTCATGATAATCGTTTATTATCCATGCTAGAATTGTATTGATAGGAAACTCAGATACATGTGTGGATACATAGACAACACCATGTCCCTAGTAAGCCTCTAGTTGACTAGCTCGTTGATCAATAGATGGTTACGGTTTCCTGACCATGGACATTGGATGTCATTGATAACGGGATCACATCATTAGGAGAATGATGTGATGGACAAAGACCCAATCCTAAGCCTAGCACAAGATCATGTAGTTCGTATGCTAAAGCTTTTATAATGTCAAGTATCATTTCCTTAGACCATGAGATTGTGCAACTCCCGAATACCGTAGGAATACTTTGGGTGTGCCAAACGTCACAACGTAACTGGGTGGCTATAAAGGTACACTACAGGTATCTCCAAAAGTGTCTATTGGGTTGGCACGAATCGAGACTGGGATTTGTCACTCCGTGTAAACGGAGAGGTATCTCTGGGCCCACTCGGTAGGACATCATCATAATGTGCACAATGTGATCAAGGAGTTGATCACGGGATGATGTGTTACGGAACGAGTAAAGAGACTTGCCGGTAACGAGATTGAACAAGGTATCGGATACCGACGATCGAATCTCGGGCAAGTACAATATCGCTAGACAAAGGGAATTGTATACGGGATTGATTGAATCCTCAACATCGTGGTTCATCCGATGAGATCATCGTGGAACATGTGGGAGCCAATATGGGTATCCAGATCCCACTGTTGGTTATTGACCGGAGAACGTCTCGGTCATGTCTGCATGTCTCCCGAACCCGTAGGGTCTACACACTTAAGGTTCGGTGACGCTAGGGTTATAGAGATATTAGTATGCGGTAACCCGAAAGTTGTTCGGAGTCCCGGATGAGATCCCGGATGTCACGAGGAGTTCCGGAATGGTCCGGAGGTAAAGAATTATATATAGGAAGTGCTATTTCGGCCATCGGGACAAGTTTCGGGGTCACCGGTATTGTACCGGGACCACCGGAAGGGTCCCGGGGGTCCACCGGGTGGGGCCACCTGCCCCGGGGGGGCACATGGGCTGTAAGGGTGTGCACCTTGGCCTGTATGGGCCAAGGGCACTAGCCCCAAGAGGTCCATGCGCCAAGAGATGAGGAAAGGAAGAGTCCTAAAGGGGGAAGGCACCTCTTAGGTGCCTTGGGGAGGATGGACTCCTCCCTGGCCGCACCCTTCCTTGGAGGAAGGGCCAAGGCTGCGCCCCCCCCCCTCTCCCTTGGCCCTATATATAGTGGGGGGAAGGGAGGGCAGCCGCACCTAAGCCCTGGCGCCTCCCTCTCCCTCCCATGACACATCTCCCTCCTCCCGCAGCGCTTGGCGAAGCCCTGTTGGAATCCCGCTACTTCCACCACCACGCCGTCGTGCTGCTGGATCTCCATCAACCTCTCCTCCCCCCTTGCTGGATCAAGAAGGAGAAGACGTCGCTGCTCCGTACGTGTGTTGAACGCGGAGGTGCCGTCCGTTCGGCGCTAGGATCATCGGTGATTTGGATCACGACGAGTACGACTCCATCAACCCCGTTCTCTTGAACGCTTCCGTGCGCGATCTACAAGGGTATGTAGATCCACTCCTCCCTCGTTGCTAGATGACTCCATAGATAGATCTTGGTGACACGTAGGAAAATTTTGAATTTATGCTACGTTCCCCAACAGTGGCATCATGAGCTAGGTCTATGCGTAGTTTCTATGCACGAGTAGAACACAAAGTAGTTGTGGGCGTTGATTTTGTTCAATATGCTTACCGTTACTAGTCCAATCTTGATTCGGTGGCATTGTGGGATGAAGCGGCCCGGACCGACCTTACACGTACTCTTACGTGAGACTGGTTCCACCGACTGACATGCACTAGTTGCATAAGGTGGCTAGCGGGTGTCTGTCTCTCCCACTTTAGTCGGATCGGATTCGATGAAAAGGGTCCTTATGAAGGGTAAATAGCAATTGGCATATCACGTTGTGGTTTTTGCGTAGGTAAGAAACGTTCTTGCTAGAAACCCATAGCAGCCACGTAAAACATGCAAACAACAATTAGAGGACGTCTAACTTGTTTTTGCAGGGTATGCTATGTGATGTGATATGGCCAAAAGGATGTGATGAATGATATATGTGATGTATGAGATTGATCATGTTCTTGTAATAGGAATCACGACTTGCATGTCGATGAGTATGACAACCGGCAGGAGCCATAGGAGTTGTCTTAATTTATTTATGACCTGCGTGTCAACATAAACGTCATGTAATTACTTTACTTTATTGCTAACCATTAGCTGTAGTAGTAGAAGTAATAGTTGACGAGACAACTTCATGAAGACACGATGATAGAGATCATGATGATGGAGATCATGGTGTCATGCCGGTGACGATGATGATCATGGAGCCCCGAAGATGGAGATCAAGAGGAGCAAAGTGATGATGGCCATATCATGTCACTATTTGATTGCATGTGATGTTTATCATGTTTATGCATCTTGTTTACTTAGAACGACGGTAGTAAATAAGATGATCCCTCATAATAATTTCAAGAAAGTGTTCCCTCTAACTGTGCACCATTGCGACAGTTTGTTGTTTCGAAGCACCATGTGATGATCGGGTGTTAGATTCTAACGTTCACATACAACGGGTGTAAGACAGATTTACACACGCGAAACACTTAGGTTGACTTGACGAGCCTAGCATGTACAGACATGGCCTCGGAACACAAGAGACCGAAAGGTCGAGCATGAGTCGTATGGTAGATACGATCAACATGAAGATGTTCACCGATGATGACTAGTCCGTCTCACGTGATGATCGGACACGGCCTAGTTGAATCGGATCATGTAATCACTTAGATGACTAGAGGGATGTCTATCTGAGTGGGAGTTCACAAGATGAACTTAATTATCCTGAACATAGTCAAAAGGTCTTCGCAAATTATGTCGTAGCTCGCGCTTCAGTTCTACTGTTTAGATATGTTCCTAGAGAAAATTTAGTTGAAAGTTGATAGTAGTAATTATGCGGACTAGGTCCGTAAACTGAGGTTTGTCCTCATTGCTTCATAGAAGGCTTATGTCCTTAATGCACCGCTCAGTGTGCTGAACCTCGAACGTCGTCTGTGGATGTTGCGAACATCTGACATACACGTTTTGATGACTACATGATAGTTCAGTGCGTAATGCTAAATGGTTTAGAATTGAGGCACCAAAGACGTTTTTGAAACATCGCAGAACATATGAGATGTTCCAAGGACTGAAATTGGGATTTCAGGCTCGTGCCCACGTCAAGAGGTATAAGACCTCCTATGATTTTCTTAGCCTGCAAACTAAGGAAGAAAAGCTCAGTTGTTGAGCTTGTGCTCAGATTGTCTGAGTACAACAATCATTTGAATCGAGTGGGAGTTGATCTTCTAGATGAGATAGTGATGTTTCTCCGAAGTCATTACCACCAAGCTGCTAGAGCTTCGTGATGAACTATAATATATCAGGGACATATATGACGATCCTTGAGATATTCGCGATGTTTGACACCACAAAAGTAGAAATCAAGAAGGAGCATCAATTGTTGATGGTTGGTGAAACCACTAGTTTCAAGAAGGGCAAGGGCAAGAAGGGATACTTCATGAAACGGCAAATCAGCTGCTGCTCTAGTGAAGAAACCCAAGGTTGAACCCAAACCCGAGACTAAGTGCTTCTGTAATAAGGGGAACAGCCACTGGAGCAGAATTACCCTAGATACTTGGTAGATGAGAAGGCTGGCAAGGTCGATAGAAGTATATTGGATATACATTGTGTTAATGTGTACTTTACTAGTACTCCTAGTAGCACCAGGGTATTAGATACCGGTTCGGTTGCTAAGTGTTAGTAACTCGAAATAAAAGCTACGGAAAACGGAGACTAGATAAAGGTGAGATGACGATATGTGTTGGAAGTATTTCCAAGGTTGATCAAATATCGTATGCTCCCTCTACCATCGAGATTGGTGTTTGCATTGAGCATAGACATGATTGGATTATGTCTATCGCAATACGGTTATTCATTTAAAGAGAATAATGGTTACTGTGTTTATTTGAATAATACCTTCAATGGTCTTACACCTGAAATGAATGGTTTATTGAATCTCGATCGTAGTGATACACATGTTCATGCCAAAAGATAGTAATGATAGTACCACCTACTTGTGGCACTGCCACGTAAGTCATATCGGTATAAAACGCATGAAGAAGCTCCATGTTGATGGATCTTTGGGCTCACTTGTTTTGAAAGGTTTGAGACATGCGAACCATGTCTATTGGTGTATATGCATGAAGAAACTCCATGCAAATGGACCGTTTGGACTCACTTGATTTTGAATCACTTGAGACATGCAAATCATACCACATGGGCAAGATGACTGAAAGCCTCGTTTTCAGTAAAATGGAACTAGAAAGCAACTTGTTGGAAGTAATACATTTTGATGTGTGCAATCCAATGAGTGCTGAGGCATGTAGTGGATATCGTTATGTTCTTACTTCACAGATGATTTGAGTAGATGTTGAGTATATTTACTTGATGAATCACGAGTCTGAATTATTGAAAGGTTCAAGTAATTTCAGGGTGAAGTTGAAAGATCGTCGTGACAGGAGGATAAAATATCTATGATATGATCATAGAGATGAATATCTGAATTACGAGTTTGGCACAGAATTAAGACATTGTGGAAATTGTTTCACAACTAATACAGCCTGGAACACCATAGTGTGATGGTGTGTCCGAACATCATAACTGCACCCTATTGGATATGATGCATACCATGATGTCTCTTATCGAATTACCACGATAGTTTATGGGTTAGGCATTAAAGACAACCACATTCACTTTAAATAGGGCACCACGTAATTCCGATGAGATGACACCATATGAACTATGGTTTAGAGAAACCTAAGCTGTCATTTCTTAGAAGTTTGGGGCTGCGACGCTTATGTGAAAAGTTTCAGGCTGATAAGCTCGAACCCAAAGCGGATAAATGCATCTTCATAGGACACCCAAAATAGTTGGGTATACCTCCTGTCTCAGATCCGAAAGCAATAAGGGATTGTTTCTAGAATCGGGTCCTTTCTCGAGGAAAAGTTTCTCTCGAAAGAATTGAGTGGGAGGATGGTGGAGACTTGATGAGGTTATTGAACTGTCTCTTCAACTAGTGTGTGGCAGGGCACAGGAGTTGTTCCTGTGGCACCTACACCAATTGAAGTGGAAGCTTATGATAGTGATCATGAAACTTCAGATCAAGTCACTACCAAACCTCGTGGGATGACAAGGATGCGTACTACTTCAGAATGGTACGTAATCCTGTCTTGGAAGTCATGTTGCTAGACAACAATGAACCTACGAGCTATGGAGAAGCGATGGTGGGCCTGGATTCCAAAATGGCTCGAGGCCATATAATCCGAGAGAGGATCCATATATGAAAACAAAGTGTAGACTTTGGGAGAACTACTTGATGGTCGTAAGGCTGTTAGGTACATATGGATTTTAAAAGGAAGACGGACAATGATGGTAGGTATCACCATTAAGAAAGCTCGACTTGTCATTAAGATGTTTTCTGACAAGTTCAAGGAGTTGACTGCGATGAGACTTTCTCACTCGTAGCGATGCTAAGAGTCTGTTGGAATTATATTAGCAATTACTGCATTATTTGTGAAATCTTGCAGATAGGATGCCAAAAACCATTGTTTCCTCGACGATTTTTGAGGAAAGGTTGTATGTGATACAACCGGAAGGTTTTGTTAATCCTGAAAGATGCTAATAAGTATGCAAAGCTCCAGCAATCCTTCTAAGGACTGGAGTAAGCATCTCGGAGTTGGAATGTATGCTTTGATAAGATGATCAAAGTTTTGGGTGTATACAAAGTTTATGAGAAACTTGTATTTCCAAAGAAGTGAGTGGGAGCACTATAGAATTTCTCATAAGTATATGTTGACATATTGTTGATCAGAAATGATGTAGAATTTCTGGAAAGCATATAGGGTTATTTGAAAGTATTTTTCAATGGAAAGCCTGGATTAAGCTACTTGAACATTGAGCATCAAGATCTATAAGGATAGATCAAAACGCTTAATGGTACTTTCAAATGAGCACATACCTTGACATGATCTTGAAGGTGTTCAAGATGGATCAGTCAAGGAAGGAGTTCTTGCCTGAGTTGTAAGGTATGAAGTTAAGACTTAAAGCTCGACCACGGCAGAATAGAGAGAAAGGACGAAGGTCGTCCCCTATGCTTAAGACATAGGCTCTACAGTATGCTATGTTGTGTACCGCACCTGAAATGTGCCTTGCCATGAGTCAGTCAAGGGGTACAAGAGTGATCCAAGAATGGATCACAGGACAGCGGTCAAAGTTATCCTTAGTAACTAGTGGACTAAGATATTTTCTCGATTATGGAAGTGGTAAAAGAGTTCGTCGTAAAGGGTTCCGCCGATGCAAACTTTGACACTAATCCAGATTATTCTGAGTAGTAAACTAGATTCGTATAGTAGAATAGTTATTTGGAATAGCTCCAAATATAGCGTAGTAGCTGCATCTACAAGATGACATAGAGATTTGCGAAGTACATACGGATCTGAAAGATTCAGACCCGTTGACTATAACATCTCTCACAAGCATAACATGTTCAAACCCAGAACTCATCGAGTGTTAATCACATGGTAATGTGAACTAGATTATTGACTCTAGTAAACTCTTTGGGTATTAGTCACATGGGGATGTGACCTTGAGTGTTAATCACATATCGATGTGAACTGGATTATTGACTCTAGTGCAAGTGGGAGACTGTTGGAAATATGCCCTAGAGGCAATAATAAATTAGTTATTATTATATTTCCTTGTTCATGATAATCGTTTATTATCCATGCTAGAATTGTATTGATAGGAAACTCAGATACATGTGTGGATACATAGACAACACCATGTCCCTAGTAAGCCTCTAGTTGACTAGCTCGTTGATCAATAGATGGTTACGGTTTCCTGACCATGGACATTGGATGTCATTGATAACGGGATCACATCATTAGGAGAATGATGTGATGGACAAAGACCCAATCCTAAGCCTAGCACAAGATCATGTAGTTCGTATGCTAAAGCTTTTCTAATGTCAAGTATCATTTCCTTAGACCATGAGATTGTGCAACTCCCGGATACCGTATGAATACTTTGGGTGTGCCAAACGTCACAACGTAACTGGGTGGCTATAAAGGTACACTACAGGTATCTCCGAAAGTGTCTGTTGGGTTGGCACGAATAGAGACTGGGATTTGTCACTCCGTGTAAACGGAGAGGTATCTCTGGGCCCACTCGGTAGGACATCATCATAATGTGCACAATGTGATCAAGGAGTTGATCACGGGATGATGTGTTACGGAACGAGTAAAGAGACTTGCCGGTAATGAGATTGAACAAGGTATCGGATACCGACGATCGAATCTCGGGCAAGTACAATACCGCTAGACAAAGGGAATTGTATACGGGATTGATTGAATCCTCAACATCGTGGTTCATCCGATGAGATCATCGTGGAACATGTGGGAGCCAATATGGGTATCCAGATCCCACTGTTGGTTATTGACCGGAGAACGTCTCGGTCATGTCTGCATGTCTCCCGAACCCGTAGGGTCTACACACTTATGGTTCGGTGACGCTAGGGTTATAGAGATATTAGTATGCGGTAACCCGAAAGTTGTTCGGAGTCCCGGATGAGATCCCAGATGTCACGAGGAGTTCCGAAATGGTCTGGAGGTAAAGAATTATATATAGGAAGTGCTATTTCGGCCATCGGGACAAGTTTCGGGGTCACCGATATTGTACCGGGACCACCGGAAGGGTCCCGGGGGTCCACCGGGTGGGGCCACCTGCCCCGAGGGGCCACATGGGCTGTAGGGATGTGCACCTTGGCCTGTATGGGCCAAGGGCACTAGCCCCAAGAGGTCCATGCGCCAAGAGATGAGGAAAGGAAGAGTCCTAAAGGGGGAAGGCACCTCCTAGGTGCCTTGGGGAGGATGGACTCCTCCCTGGCCGCACCCTTCCTTGGAGGAAGGGCCAAGGCTGCGCCCCCCCCCCCTCTCCCTTGGCCCTATATATAGTGGGGGGAAGGGAGGGCAGCCGCACCTAAGCCCTGGCGCCTCCCTCTCCCTCCCATGACACATCTCCCTCCTCCCGCAGCGCTTGGCGAAGCCCTATTGGAATCCCGCTACTTCCACCACCACGCCGTCGTGCTGCTGGATCTCCATCAACCTCTCCTCCCCCCCTTGCTGGATCAAGAAGGAGAAGACATCGCTGCTTCGTACGTGTGTTGAACGCGGAGGTGCCGTCCATTCGGCGCTAGGATCGTCGGTGATTTGGATCACGACGAGTACGACTCCATCAACCCCGTTCTCTTGAACGCTTCCGTGCGCGATCTACAAGGGTATGTAGATCCACTCCTCCCTCATTGCTAGATGACTCCATAGATAGATCTTGGTGACACGTAGGAAAATTTTGAATTTATGCTATGTTCCCCAACAGAGTTGGCATAGATCGAGATTATGATTTGTTAATCCGATTGTCGGAGAGGTATCCTGGGCCCTCTCGGTAATGTACATCACTATAAGCCTTCCAAGCAATGTAGCTAATGAGTTAGTTACGGAATGTAGAGTTACGGGACGAGTAAAGAGACTTGCCAGTAACGAGATTGAACTAGGTATTGAGATACTGACGATCGAATCTCGGGCAAGTAACATACCGATGACAAAGGGAACAACGTATGTTGTTATGCGGTTTGACCGATAAAGATCTTCGTAGAATATGTATGAGACAATATGAGCATCCAGGTTCCGCTATTGGTTATTGACCGGAGACGTGTCTCGGTCATGTCTACATAGTTCTCAAACCCGTAGGGTCCGCACGCTTAACATTCAGTGACGATCGGTATTATGAGTTTATGTGTTTTGATGTACCGAAGATAGTTCGGAGTCTCGGATGTGATCACATACATGACGAGGAGTCTTGAAATGGTCGAGACATAAATATTGATATATTGGACAACTATATTCGAACACCGGATGAGTTCCGAGGGTCATCGGATATTTATCGGAGTGCCGGGGGTTATCGGAACCCCGGGGGAACTAATGGGCCAACATGGGCCTTGTGGGAGAGAGAGGAGAGGGCCTAGGGCTGGCCCCATCCCCTTGGGAGTCTGAATTGGACAAGGAGGGGGCGGCGCCCCCTCTTTCATCCCTCTTTCCTCTCCTTCCTTTCCCCTTCCCCCTTCCTAGTTGGATTAGGAAAAGGGGAGTCCTACTCCTACTAGGAGGAGGACTCCCCCTCTCCTTGGCACGCCCCTAGGCCGGTCGGCCTCCCCCTTGCTCCTTTATATACGGGGGCAGGGGGCACCCTAGAACACACAAGTTGATTGTTTCCAGCTGTGTGCGGTGCCCCCATCCACCATAATCCACCTCGGTCATAATGTAATGGTGCTTAGGCGAAGCCCTGTTCGGGTAGCATCATCATCACCATCATCACGCCGTCGTGCTGACGAAGCTCTCCCTCGAAGCTCTACAGGATCGTGAGTTCGTGGGACGTCACCGAGCCGAACATGTGCAGATCGCGGAGGTGTCGTACCTTCGGTGCTAGGATCGGTCGATCGTGAAGATGTACGACTACATCAACCGCGTTTTCATAACGCTTCCGCTTATGGTCTACGAGGGTACATGGACAACACTCTTCCCCCTCGTTGCTATGCATCACCTTGATCTTGCGTGTGCGTAGGAATTTTTATGAAATTACTGTGTTCCCCAACAACTAGCAATAACCATTCTTACATACGCAAAGCCACAACAATGATGATCAAGTTGCCTTTTAACCTTCTACAAGGACCGCCTTCGTCAAATTAGATTCGACTAAAGTAGGAGAGACATACACCCTCTAGCCACCTTATGCAAAACAAGTTGCATGCCAGTCGGTGGAATCGGTCTCATGTGCGAGGACATGTAAAGTTGGTCCGAGCCGCTTCATCCCACAATACCGCCGAATCCAAATAAGACAAGAGAGGTAAGCAATTTGAGCATCAACGCCCACAACTTTTTGTATTCTACTCATGCATTTACATCTACGCACATACCTAGCTCATGATGCCACTGATGGGGAACAAAGCATGAAAATAAAAAAAATTCCTACGAACACCCAAGATCTATCTAGGAGAAGCATAGAAACAAGAGGAGAGAGTGTGTCTATGTACCCTCATAGACTGTTAAGAGGAAGTGTATATCACGCGGTTTATGTACTCGTACTCGTCATGATCCAGTCGCGGTCCAAACCGATGAAGTACCGAACGGACGGCTTGTAGCGACCAGACCTCAAATAATCTGATCTTTGTGCTCCGGTGTCATCCCTGGATCAGTAATGCTGACACCACACAGTACTCGGAGGATTTATAGCAGAGTAGCAATCACACACTTATTACATCGAGTGTCTCAAAAGAGAACTTATTACAATAAATATGGCTTAAGGCCATCTAATAACGATAACAGCGGAAGGCTTGGAAGATAAGTGAGTCCATCAACTCCAACGGCATCACTGAGTATAGAACCACGACCTAAAAACTCCTTAACCGTCGTCTGAAAAGTCTGCAACATTAATGTTGCAGCCCGAAACGGGTCAGCACATGGAATATGCTCGCAATATAACACATAGAGAGTAATGGAATTAAATAGCTATACTATATGCATATTTGGCTGGTGGAAAGCTCTATGGTTATAGTTTTGCGTAAAGCCAATTTTTCCCTACTTCAAAGGAATAGATTTATTTAACTATCATGGTAGTTGTTAAACATTCAAAATGGTTGACAGCATTCTCAATCCCAATTAAGCATCATCATTAAACATAACCCAACAAAATTAATTTAGAGTAACATGTTGAGATTCACATGATAATCCAGGTACTAGATACTCAAGATGTCCATAACCGGGGACACGGCTAACCATGATTAGTTTATTACACTCTGCAAAGGTTTGCGCACTTTTCCCCACAAGACTCGATCGCCTCCGTTTGGTTTCTCGCACTACATGGTGTTTGAGAAGACGGATGACCGAGACATAGTCTTTCAGAAGCGCTAGCACCTTACGATCGGGTAGACCGTACCACCTACATCCCCTACATCTGCTAGTCTACCACTGTAAGAGTTCGCACAACTTAGTCAACTATGCTAGAGCCCATAATAGCTTGTGGCTGCACACGGAAGTTTCTAGTATGAATAGTCTCATGATCCCTTTGAGCCTGGGTGGCGGTCCAAAAGAAAACAGGCAAGTCCTGGAATACCCAGGTGCCTCAATCCACCCAGATGTGTGTTTAAGTTGCCACCTTAGATAAACCATTAATTAACAAAACTCACATCTGTCGTGGATATCACTCACCCAATCCACGTCTACTAGTGTAGCATGGCATAATAAGCAAACATAGAAGTAACTCCCAAAGGTTTGATAATAAACAGGTAATAGGTTCTACCTCATCTACTTCACATCCCAAAATTTAATTAGATCCTAACCATGCAATGTGTGAGGATTGATCTAATGCAATAAAACTGGGTAGTAGGAAAGGTATGATCAAAGTGTTACTTGCCTTGCTGATGATCCGCAAAACCTAGAGATTCGAAGTAACAGGCGGCGCACTCCAGGTATTCTATCGCAGACAAACAAACAAGCATACAATAAGTACTCATCTAATGCACGGGTAAAACTCAAATAAGACAACTAACCAGAAGGTTCAACTTAAGAACTCCGCTTGGCAAAAAGAATCAAATCGAACAAAGCAATGAAAGTCAAACGGCGAAACAAAACAACTTCGTTCTACTAATCTGGATCTAGGGCAAATTTTACAGTAGCAAAATCTTGTTTAAGTTGGTTAAATGGATAGAGGGTTTTGAGACGAAACTCTAGGCGCTTGAATCGCCCGATTCCGACAAACGAGCGAAAAGTTATACTAAAACGAAAATCGGATCAGGAATCGCGATTAGAAAAATCGCGGATTTAATCCGAGAAAAAGAAAAAACAACGAACGCTCGATAAATTAAATTAACCGGAAAACTGATCTATTTAGAAAAACCGAAACTAAAAGAAACCGACGGAAAAACTGAACGGTTTTTCGAAAAAAATAAAAAAAATGGCGCGGATTTCGAGGCGGCGGTGAACCTCGGCGAGCGGGCGGCGGCGGCGGCGTTCGGCGAGGCGGCGCGGCGGCGGCGGGTGGCAGCGCGGCGAGGCGGCGCGGCGGCGGCGGCGGCGGGGCTGGGGCGGCGCTAGGGTTCGGCTGGGGCTGGGGCTGGGCCTCTCCCCGGCTTATAAAGGCTAGCCGGGCCGGAGTCCTAGTCGGACACGGCCCGTAGGTCGGTTCTATTTTTTTTAAATAATTACACGCAGAAGAAAAAAATAAAAATAAATACTAAACGGACTTCAAAAATTCAGAAATAAATTTTCACGGGCTTCTAAAATCAAGCCGCACAAGGTGAACATTTATTTGGGACCTAAATGCAATTTTGAAAAACACACATTTTTCCTAAATTTAAATAAAACACCGAAAAACTCCGAAATAAAAAATTATTTGATTTTATTATTAATTCCTCAATATTTCTTTATTTTGGGAAAATCATTTTATTCCCTCTCTCATATTTTTGTAATAGAAATAATTGATGATAAAATAAATAAAATCAAATGATCCTATTCTCAAAATTTGAGAAAACTCAAATATGAAAATAACGAAATCCCCAACTCTCTCCGTGGGTCATTGAGTTGCGTAGAATTTCTAGGATCAACCAAAATGCAAAATAAAATATGATATGCAATGATGATCTAATGTATAACATTCCAAATTGAAAATTTGGGATGTTACAAACCTACCCCCCTTAAGATGAATCTCGCCCTCGAGATTCGGGTTGGCTAGAAAATAGGTGAGGGTGGTCTTTGAGAAAATCTTCCTCTCGTTCCTAGGTGGCTTCATCCTCTGTGTGGTGGCTCCATTGAACCTTGCAAAACTTGATAACCTTGCTGCGGGTAACTCAGCTGGCAAACTCGAGGATCTTAACTGGTTTCTCCTCGTAGGTCAAATCGTTATCCAACTGAATAGTTTCCAATGGCACTGTGTCTCTCAAAGGTATGTCAGCCATCTCCGCGTGGCACTTCTTTAACTGAGAAACGTGGAACACATCATGAACTCCTGACAATCCTTCGGGCAATTCCAACTTGTAGGCCACTTCTCCCATACGCTCCAAAACTCGATATGGTCCTACAAATCGTGGCGCTAACTTCCCTTTAACTCCAAAACGCTTTGTTCCCCGAAGTGGAGATACTCGAAGATAAGCTCTATCTCCGACTTCGTAAACTGTCTCCTTGCGTTTAGAATCTGCATAACTTTTCTGTCTGGACTGGGCTACCTTGAGCCTATCGCGAATCAACTTCACCTTCTGTTCAGACTCTTTAATCAAGTCAGGTCCAAACAACTGGCGGTCTCCAACTTCGTCCCACGACAACGGTGTCCTGCACCTCCTTCCGTACAATGCTTCGAAAGGGGCCATCTTTAAACTGGTTTGGTAACTGTTGTTGTAAGAGAACTCTCCATATGGAAAATTATCGTCCCAACTAGATCCATAATCCAGCGCACAAGCTCTCAGCATATCCTCCAAAATCTGATTGACTCTCTCGGTCTGTCCATCTGTCTGTGGATGAAAAGCTGTACTGAATTCTAGCCTGGTACCCAAAGTTTCGTGCAACTACTTCCAGAACTTTGAGGTAAACTGGGTTCCTCTATCTGATACGATACTCCTTGGAACTCCATGCAAACATACGATCCTGGTCATGTATATTTTTGCCAACTTAGTTGTGTAAGTGGTCTTTACTGGGATGAAATGAGCTACTTTCGTCAATCGATCAACTACAACCCAAATCGAGTCATAGCCTGAACGAGTCCTGGGTAATCCCGTGATAAAATCCATGCCTAGCTTATCCCACTTCCATTCGGGTATCGGCAATGGTTGTAACAATCCTGCTGGCTTCTGATGCTCTGCCTTTACTCTCTGACATACATCACAAACTGCTACATACTTCGCAATATCCTTCTTCATTCTGGTCCACCAGAAAATATCCTTCAGATCCAAGTACATCTTGGTATTTCCTGGGTGAATTGAATACGGTGAGTCGTGTGCCTCTTGCAGTATCAACTTCCCGATCTCCGGGTCATTGGGCACGTAAACGCGGTCTTCAAACCATAGGGTATCGTGCTCATCCTCACGAAATCCCTTAACTTTTCCTTTGCTAAGTTTCTCCTTAATGGAGGCAATCTCTTTGTCAGTCTTCTGAGCTTCTCTGATTCTATCCATCAAAGTTGACTGAATCTCCAATGCTGCTACATAGCCTCTCAGAACTATTTCCAAACATAGTTCACGAAGATTTTCTGCTAACTCCCTTGGTATTTCTCCCGTCATTAATGTATTGACGTGGCTCTTACGGCTTAATGTGTTAGCTACTACATTAGCCTTTCCGGGATGGTAATGCAATCTCATATCATAATCCTTGATGAGCTCCAACCATCTCCTTTGTCTGAGGTTTAACTCCTTCTGTGTGAAAATGTACTTCAAACTCTTATGATCCGTGTACACCTCACAATGATTTCCAATCAGAAAATGTCTCCATGTTTTCAATGCATGCACTACGGCTGCTAACTCCAAATCATGCGTGGCATAATTCAACTCATGAGGCTTCAGTTGTCTTGAGGCATATGAAACAACTCTCCCTTCCTGCATAAGCACTGCTCCAAGTCCTCGACGTGAAGCGTCGCAATACACCTCATAATCTTTGGTCTGGTCTGGCAAAATCAACACTGGTGAGGTAACCAAGCATTTCTTCAACTCCTGGAAACTAGCCTCACATTCCTCCGTCCATATGAACTTGGTATCTTTCTTTAAAAACTCAGTCATAGGCTTCGCAATCTTTGAGAAATTCTCAATAAATCTCCGGTAGTATCCTGCGAGTCCAAGAAAACTCCGGATCTCTCCAACTGTTGTTGGGGCTTCCCACTTGGTCACGGTATCAACTTTAGTGGGATCAACTGCTATACCTTCTCCAGATATAACGTGTCCGAGGAATCCTACTTCCTTCAACCAAAACTCACATTTGCTGAACTTGGCATATAATTGATGTTCTCTGAGCTTTCCAACTACTAGTCGCAAATGTTCCTTATGCTCATCTTCATTCTTCGAGTAAACCAGGATATCATCAATGAACACCACGACGAACTTATCCAAAAACTTCATAAATACTTTGTTCATCATGTTCATAAAATAGGCAGGTGCGTTAGTCAGACCAAATGACATAACGGTATACTCGTACAGCCCATACCTGGTGGTAAAAGCTGTCTTAGGTATATCCTGTTCTCGAATCTTCAACTGGTGGTATCCTGATCGCAGATCGATCTTGGAAAATACCTTAGCTCCTTGCAATCGATCAAACAGATCATTGATCATTGGTAGTGGGTACTTGTTCTTGATCGTTACTTCATTCAATCCTCGATAATCAACAACCATCCTTAACGATCCATCCTTCTTCTCCACTAGAAGTACTGGCGATCCCCAAGGTGAAGAACTTGGGCGAATATATCCCTTATCCAGTAACTCCTTAATCTGCTTCTTAATTTCCACCAAATCCTTTGCTGGCATCCTATATGGTCTCTTTGATATTGGCCCTGTGCCTGGCAATAGCTCAATCAAAAACTCAATATCTCTATCCGGTGGCATGCCTGGCAACTCCTCTGGAAATACTTCAGGGAAATCCCTTACCACTGGTACTTCCTCCTGCACAACTCCTGTTAGGCAATTTACTTGAGTCCTCTTTGGCACATGCCGGGATACATACTTGATCCTTCTCCCTTCTGGGGTGGTAAGCAAAATTGACTTACTAGCACATTCAATATTCCCTTCATACTTTGATAACCAATCCATGCCTAATATCACATCCAATCCTTGGGATTCCAATACTATTAGGTCTGAGGGAAAAACATAGTTACCAATCCTTAATGGTAACCGATCACACCATAGACTAGCCACATACTCTGCTCCAGGCGAGGTTACTAACATGGGTGACCTAAGGGCTTGGGTTGATAGGTTATACTTATCCACAAATCCCCTTGAGATGTATGAATGCGATGCACCAGTATCAAAAAGAACGAGTGCAGTAAATGACTTAACCAAAAACTTACCTATTACTGCATCGGGCTGAGCTTCAACCTCCTCCACGCTAACGTGGTTCACCTGTCCCCTGTTGAAAGGGTTCGGCTTCTTCCCAGAACTTCCATTGCCATTTTGGCCTTCAGGACATTCATTGGCATAATGTCCGGTCTTCTGACACTTAAAGCAAGTGACTTGGCTCAGGTCCTTCTTGGCTGGGGTTGATGGGTTGGTGCGGTTCTGGCCGTTGCTTCCTCCATTGCCATTACCATTCTTGGTGCCATTGTGATTGTGCGAGCTACCTCCTCCATGGGTATGCTGAAAATGTCCTCCCGGTCTAGGGGTAAAACGTGGCTTCTGCTGAGCTCCTGAATTGTACTTCCCTTGTCCATACTTCCTCTTGCGATTCTCAATTTGCTGCTGCTTCCCTTCAATCATAAGAGCACGATCTACCAACTCCTGGTAGTTGTTGAAGGTTGCTACCATCAACTGCATGCTCAACTCATCATTCAGTCCTTCCAGAAACTTCTCCTGCTTAGCTGCATCCGTAGCGACGTCATCTGGGGCATAACGTGCTAACTTACTAAAGTCCTCCACATACTGGCCAACTGTCCGTCCTCCTTGGCGCAAGTTGCGAAACTCACGCTTCTTCATGGCCATAGCTCCTGCTGAAACATGTGCAGTACGAAAAGCCTGCTGAAACTGGTCCCATGTGACAGTGTCGACTGGGAAAGTGGCTGTGAAATTCTCCCACCATGATGCTGCGGGTCCTTCTAGCTGATGTGCGGCAAACTTCACCTTCTCCGCATCTGTGCATCCTGCTGTGGTCAACTCCCTAGCTGTCTTGCGGAGCCAATCATCTGCTACTATCGGCTCGGTGCTACTGGAAAACACCGGCGGATTCAGCCTAAGAAAACGGGCTAAGTGATCAACAGGTGGTGGTGGTGGTGGGTTGTTGTTGTTGTTCCCCTGATTCTGATTCTGGACTAGCAACTGCATCAATGTGTTCTGCTGCTGGATCAACTGGGTGAGCTCCGGTGGAAAGGCAAATCCGGGGTCACGTCTCGGAGGCATCTGAGGGTTTAGAAAAGATGAGATGTAAGAATAGAGGGGGTCTAAAGAGAAAACACTACCCATATGCACATGAGGCAAAAGCAAACAATTCACTTCATTCAATCAAACAAGGGCATACAATCGATCTATCTATCGCAAAAGTGCTCGGACTACTATATTTACATGGTGGACTACTACTACTGATGAGGTGGTCTACTAGAAATATTCTTCGGTTGCAGACTCCATGATATCTGCTCCAGCTTCATCAACATAGTCATCATCGCTACTATCTGGATCCGAATCGGTGCCGTCGATGATGATGTAGTCTTCCGGGCTAATCTCCTTGGGTTCTTCGTCTTCCTCTACTGGCGTAGGGCCTCCCATAAATATTCCAATCTTCTTGATCAGGTCGTCATTCTTCTCCACCAATACTTCAATTTCCTCTTCATAATCTTCACGTGTAGCCTTGAGTTCTTCCTCCAGTTCCTTGATTCTAGTCTTAGCCTTCTTCAGATCTATCATGTCGGCGCACATCTGGTTCTCCTGTCGTCGAATGTGCTGGTTTAGCTCCTGGATAAAAGCTGCGATTGATCTATCCTTCCTGGTGCTGATCATCTCCCAGTGTTCATCTCGGCGCCCACAAATCTGGTAGATAGTATCCTTGAGATCCTTGCGGTAGACTTCTCCAATGCGTCCCATGGCGATGTGAGCTGCCATGCTCTTTCCTAGACTCCAAGTTGGTGCATCAAAAGAAAACTCTATGGGCTCAGTGACTGGCATGAACGTCCTTCCTGGAACTTGAACTTGAATCATCCAGCGCTCTTCTTCAGGTAAAGTGGCGTTGTAGGTTCCTGTGAAGCTTGGTACTCCTATGTTCAGGTATCTAGTGACTTCCTTCAAGTGACGTCCAAAGGGTGTATCTTCATCCGGTTGCGTGAACTTGTTCCTTGCATCCGCCATCCTAAAAGAGTAGAAAAGATGAGAAGTCAGAAGAGAAGAGAGTGGATAGTGATCTAGGTCTTTTAGCTTAGTGGTCGTGTCCTACAGTCAGCGTGTGCTCTGATACCATCTCTGTAGCGACCAGACCTCAAACAGTCTGATCTCTGTGCTCTGGTGTCATCCCTGGATCAGTAATGCTGACACCACACAGTACTCGGAGGATTTATAGCAGAGTAGCAATCACACACTTATTACATCGAGTGTCTCAAAAGAGAACTTATTACAATAAATATGGCTTAAGGCCATCTAATAACGATAACAGCGGAAGGCTTGGAAGATAAGTGAGTCCATCAACTCCAACGGCATCACTGAGTATAGAACCACGACCTAAAAACTCCTTAATCGTCGTCTGAAAAGTCTACAACATTAACGTTGCAGCCCGAAACGGGTCAGCACATGGAATATGCTGGCAATGTAACACATAGAGAGTAATGGAATGAAACAGCTATACTATATGCATATTTGGCTGGTGGAAAGCTCTATGGTTACAGTTTTGCGTAAAGCCAATTTTTCCCTACTTCAAAGGAATAAATTTATTTAACTATCATGGTAGTTGTTAAACATTGAGAATGGTTGACAGCATTCTCAATCCCAATTAAGCATCATCATTAAACATAACCCAACAAAATTAATTTAGAGTAACATGTTGAGATTCACATGATAATCCAGGTACTAGATACTCAAGATGTCCATAACCGGGGACACGGCTAACCATGATTAGTTTATTACACTCTGCAGAGGTTTGCGCACTTTTCCCCACAAGACTCGATCGCCTCCGTTTGGTTTCTCGCACTACATGGTGTTTGAGAAGACGGATGACCGAGACATAGTCTTTCAGAAGCGCTAGCACCTTACGATCGGGTAGACCGTACCACCTACATCCCCTACATCTGCTAGTCTACCACTGTAAGAGTTCGCACGACTTAGTCAACTATGCTAGAGCCCATAATAGCTTGTGGCTGCACACGGAAGTTTCTAGTATGAATAGTCTCATGATCCCTTTGAGCCTGGGTGGCGGTCCAAAAGAAAACAGGCAAGTCCTGGAATACCCAGGTGCCTCAATCCACCCAGATGTGTGTTTAAGTTGCCACCTTAGATAAACCATTAATTAACAAAACTCACATCTGTCGTGGATATCACTCACCCAATCCACGTCTACTAGCGTAGCATGGCATAATAAGCAAACGTAGAAGTAACTCCCAAAGGTTTGATAATAAACAGGTAATAGGTTCTACCTCATCTGCTTCTCATCCCACAATTTAATTAGATCCTAACCATGCAATGTGTGAGGATTGATCTAATGCAATAAAACTGGGTAGTAGGAAAGGTATGATCAAAGTGTTACTTGCCTTGCTGATGATCCGCGAAACCTAGAGATTCGAAGTAACAGGCGGCGCACTCCGAGTATTCTATCGCAGACAAACAAACAAGCATACAATAAGTACTCATCTAATGCACGGGTAAAACTCAAATAAGACAACTAACCAGAAGGTTCAACTTAAGAACTCCGGTTGGCAAAAAGAATCAAATCGAACGAAGCAACGAAAGTCAAACGGCGAAAGAAAACAACTTCGTTCTACTAATCTGGATCTAGGGAAAATTTTACAGTAGCAAAATCTTGTTTAAGTTGGTTAAACGGATAGAGGGTTTCGAGACAAAACTCTAGGCGCTTGAATCGCCTGATTCCGACAAACGAGCGAAAAGTTATACTAAAACGAAAACCGGATCAGGAATCGCGATCAGAAAAATCACGGATTTAATCCGAGAAAAAGAAAAAACGACGAATGCTCGCTAAATTAAATAAACCAGAAAAACCGATCTATTTAAAAAAAAACGAAACTAAAAAAATCGACGGAAAAACCGAACGGTTTTTCAAAAAAAATAAAAAAACCGGCGCGAATTTCGAGGCGGCGGCGAACCTCGGCGAGCGGGCGGCGGCGGCGGCATCCGGTGGCGGCGGCAGCGAGGCGGCACGGCGGCGACGAGGCGGCGCGGCGGAGGCGGGGCGGCGGCGGCGGCGAGGCGGCACGGCGGCGGCGGGGCGGCGGCGAGGCGGCGCGGCGGCGGCGGGGGGGGCGGCGCGGCTGGGGCGGCGCTAGGGCTCGGCTGGGGCTGGGGCTGGGCCTCTCCCCGACTTATAAAGGCTAGCCGGGCCGGAGTCCTAGTCGGACACGGCCCGTAGGTCGGTTCGATTTTTTTAAAATAATTACGCGCAGAAGAAAAAAGTAAAAAGAAATACTAAACGGACTCCAAAAATTCCGAAATAAATTTTCACGGGCTTATAAAATCAAGCCGCACAAGGTGAACATTTATTTGGGACCTAAATGCAATTTTGAAAAACGCACATTTTTCCTAAATTCAAATAAAACACCGAAAAACTCCGAAATAAAAACTTATTTGATTTTATTATTAATTCCTCAATATTTCTTTATTTTGGGAAAGTCATTTTATTCCCTCTCTCATATTTTTGTAATAGAAATAATTAATGATAAATTAAATAAAATCAAATGATCCTATTCTCAAAATTTGAGAAAACTCAAATATGAAAATAACGAAATCCCCAACTCTCTTGGTGGGTCATTGAGTTGCGTAGAATTTCTAGGATCAACCAAAATGCAAAATAAAATTTGATATGCAATGATGATCTAATGTATAACATTCCAAATTGAAAATTTGGGATGCTACACGGCTCCTCCGCGTTCAGCACATGTACGGCTCGATAACGTCTACTCCTCCTTGATCCAGCAAGCGATGGAGGAGAGGTAGATGGGATCTCCAGCGGCACGACGGCAGGGACGGTGATGGTGGTGGAGTAATTCCGGCAGGGCTACGCCCAGGGCTACCGAAACAACGAAGACGGAGGAGTTATGAAGTAACGAGAGAGAGAGAGGGGGGGGGGTAAGGGCTTGTTTGTCTTCTTGGGGGATCCCCTCCCCTCTATATATAGGTGGAGGGGCGTGCTGGACAGCCCTTGAAGCCCTAGGGGCACACCAAGGGGGAGGAGTTGGACTCCTAGTCCAATTCCCTCCTTTTCCATATACAGGTCGACTTTTCACCACTCCCAAGCCACATGGGCCTTGTGGGACTTGTGCGCCTAGCCCATAAGGCCACGTTGCCTCCCCTCAACCCATGCTAGCCCTTGGGACGTGGTGGAACCCTTGGTGGACTTACGGACTCGTCCGGAACTTTCCGGGACCTTATGGAAGCTTCCCGGTACAATACCGAAAAAACTAAAACTTTTTCCGGAACCCTGAAAACAACTTTCCGTATATAAATCTTTACGTTCGTACCATTCTGGAGCTCCTCATGACATCCGAGTCTCATCCGGGATTCCAGAAAACATTCAGTCACCAACATGCATATCCCAATATTACTCTAACGTCACCGAACATTAAGCGTGCAGACTCTACGTGTCCGAGAATCATGTAGACATGACCGAGACACCTCTCCGGTCAATAACCAATAGCGGGACCTGGATGCCCATATTGGTTCCTACATATTCCATGAAGATCTTTTATCGGTTGAACCACGATGTCAAGGATTCGGTTAATCCCGTATGCAATTCCCTTTGTCTGGCGATATGTTACTTGCCCGAGTTCGATCGCCGGTATCTCCATACCTAGTTCAATCTCGTTACCGGCAAGTCTCTTTACTCGTTCCGTAATACAAGATATTGTGACTAACTCTTTAGACACATTGCTTGCAAGCTCTTTACGATGTTGTATTACTGAGAGGGCCCAGAGATATCTCTCTGCCACACGGAGTTACAAGTCCCAGTCTCGATCCATGCCAACCCAACAGACACCTTCAGAGATACCTGTAGAGCATATTTATGATCACCCAATTACGAAGTGACATTTGATAGCACACAAGGTATTCCTCTGGTATCCGGGAGTTGCATGATCTCATGGTCTTAGGAATGGATACTTGACATGAAGAAAACTATAGCAATAAACTCAAGTGATACGATCGAATGCTAAGCTTACGGTTGGGTCTTGTCCATCACATCATTCTCCTAATGATGTGATCCCGTTATCAAATGAAAACCCATGTCTATGGTTAGGAAACCTTAACCATCTTTGATCAACGAGCTAGTCTAGTAGAGGCTCACTAGGGACATAGTATTTGTTTATGTATTCACACATGTATTTAAGTTTCTGGTCAATACAATTCTAGCATGAATAATAAACCTTTATCATGAACAAGGAAATATGATAATAACCAATTTATTATTGCCAATAGGGCATATTTCCAACACATGACTGGTATAGATGACTATAAATCTTAATCGGGCTACGTTTTCACACTCAATGGTGGTGTAGTGTGCTGGAAGAGTTCTAACCAAGACACTATTGCGGATTCTATGACGAAATCAGAATATATTGCATAGAAGCTTCGAAGGAGGCAGTTTGAATCACGAAGCTTTTTGAAGAACTAGGTATGGTTCCAAGCGCGATGAACCTCATGAAGCTCTATTGTGACAAGAGCGGCATGGTGGCTCAAGCAAAGGAGCCAAGGTCCCACCAACATATTGAACACAAGTACCACATTATCCGACATCATGTAGAAAATAGTTTTTAGGAGCAATGGACAGTGGGGAGCCTCCCACTAAATTTTTTATTTATAAAAGAAGAAGTATCAACAACAATTACAAGGAGGTGTGCGGGGAGAAGGGGTAGAATTAGAGGTGTAGGGGGAGGGGAGAGGCGGCAGTCACTAGTCAGCCAAAACACTAAGTACAAAGTTATACAAAGACCCAATAAAAGATTGGATGAAGGGGACAAGCTTGCGATTGGCTTTGTGAACCAGCAGCCGAACGTCTTCCTTAAACCGGAAAAAATAGTTTTGTGGAAGTACTAAAGATTCACATGGATATGAATGTATCAGACTCGATGACTGAAGCCTCTACCATGAGAAAAATAGGATCGACACCGAATTGCCAGTGGTATAAAGGAAGTTATGTAAACTAGATTATTGACTCTAGTGCATGTGGAAGACTGTTGAAAGTATGCCCCAAAGGCAATAATATCTGAGTATTATTTATTTCCAAGTTTATAGTTAATGTTTATATTCTATGTTATAACTACTATGGTTTTCAAACCTGCGATAACCAACAGGTTCAGAGGAAAACTTATGTGCACATATAGAGTTATAAACGGTAAAACAAGATTCCTAGTCTTGCCTCTAGGACTTGCTCAAGTATTGTATGGTGGTTCTTTTTTCCTAATCATGGGCATGACTATAATGCCAACAACATTGAGAGCACGATGTTGGTAGAACACTTGTGTTGAATTGACCCAAGTTATATGTTATACTGAGAGATGGAATTTTCGCAACTCTATAGTTCATAACACGGGCAGTTGACATATGCATAATTCCTTAGACCATTAGAGTACCGAGTTATTCCATACCGGATGATGCACTTTGGGGTTGTTCTGACGTCAACTGTAATAGTGTGATCATAACGGCAACTTATAGGTTCATCGGAAATGTACGTTGAGGGGCTACATAGACTGAGATTTGCTCCTTCAACGATGGAAAGATATTCTTAGGGTCCTCTCGATATGATGACATCTATTATCGTCTGGCCCGACACACCATGAGCTTGATCACGGGGCTGCCAGACATCCAGTCTATTCGTAACACATGTCCAAAGTGGCTTTTTGATGTGCTTGATCATGGGAATTGCTTTATCCTTGGAGTGGAGCACACTTTCGTTTACCCTTGAGATAGACGGTGACGAGGCTGCCGTGATGATTGCCAATCCTTCATAAAACACATCGCAACATGACGCCATCATCCAAGAGATTGCTGCCATGATGAGAAGAGGTAGAGAGGTAATAGTGATGAAAGCTATTATGACGGGGTGTAACCATGTTAGCCAGCACTACTTAGCTCAGGTGGGTAGACGTAGGATAAAGACGAATGTATGATTACAGTCGCGAACCGGGTTGTGAACTTGTGTGAACTGCGGAACTGGACTGCCACGATCCAGATTAACTAACAGACAGCAAAAAAAATGCTTTGGATGGTTAGAGGGACTATGATAATCTCAACCCAGATTCAAGTCCTGGTGCTTGTATTTATTCTTAGATTTATTTCAGGATTTCCGGCAATGCACATTCAATGAAAGGAGACGTTTCCGTCGACGAGGTGCGCAGGTGTGACCTAGCTCCTGTCCCAGCCGCCACCGGCTGCCCGTTTCGTCGCCTCCCCAACCATACGCTTATTCACCTCTACCCCCAAAAAATATAGGACTCTGCAGTCAACTCAATTCATTTATTTTCTCGTTTTATTAGTGTTGAATCAGGCTTGCTCGCAAGATCCTCCTAGTTGGGACAGAGAGACGTCGATGAAGCGGCGTTGTGTTAATCTGGTGACGCGGAATTGGGAGAATGGGATTTACGCACTGCGCCGCCTCAATCCCGACGTGCATCTCTTCTACCAGTCAAAAAATGACGCAAAAGAAGTAACAGAGATCAACGCGATGGATTCTGCAGCATCAGCAGCAGATGATAGCAAGAAAACGAAGAGATCTTCCTGTCCAAGGATGCGTAGCCTGCGGCGGCTGCCTAGACCAATCGCCAGATTCGATCCGTCGCCGGCCGGCCTATGGATCAATGACGGCCTGGAGTGGTTCGAGCTGCTGGGCCCCCGCCGCAGCGAAAGCAGGGTCGTCAACGCCAACGTGGCCGGCGACACTGTGCTATACGACGCCGACGAGGGCATCATCTTCAACCTGCCTTCGCTCCACGAGCCCAAGGGAAGCAACCCCGTCTGCCTCTCAATCACCCACCCCGACGCCGAGGAAGACGCTCTCTACGTCATGGACCGCTATCCCGGCCGGGCGAGCACGGGCGGCCCCGGCATGCCCTCCTGCTTCGAGGTGCTCGAGTACAGGCCCAGCTCCAGATATCTGGACGACAGCATGAAGGGGTGGGGTTGGCGGGCTCTCCCGCCGCCGCCCTTCATCCACGAGCACGGGTACGAGCCCACCAGGATCACATCATACGCCGCCGTCGGGGACGGGACTACCTTGTGCATCTCGTCGGACAGGAACGGCATCGGCACCTACTGCTTTGACACGGTGGAGGCGGATCCTCTAACTTAGAAAAGCAAAGTCACGGTGCTACAGTGTAATCATAGTGTAAAATGAAGAAGGAATGTTAGAAACGTTTAGCGAATTATTTACTATTGATATTTACTGTAGATATAAATAATCTATAATTAATTTTATTTCACCATCAAATTGTTTGTATGTAATGATTATGAATGTAAACATTAAATCTGCAATTTGCATATTAATTTAAATCATTTTAACCTTAATCATATGGATTGCAAGAAGGAAAGTTAGAGGATTGTAGTTTCTCTAACTTTCCTTCTTAATGTTAGAGGATCTGGTTCCTGACACGGTGCGCGACGATGATATCCACCGTCTAGGGTGGGATTACCGGGACGAATGGAGGCACGAAAATATATAATAGAACATCTGCACCCCGGCCCGCTTATCTGGTGCGTCCATATCCCTCTGGATATGTGCCAGCCGTTCCCGTAAAATCGTCAGGCCACGGTTATATCGAGTGGGTTAGCAGTGTACCTTCGACCATGATGTGCCTACTGCATAGCATAGGGTACTGTTCAGCTAGAGTTAGGACAAACAACTATCGGACACTCCAGGAGGCAGCCCGTGACTCTGGTCCATCTGCGTTCCCTCTTGCCTCTAGGAGCAGGCTAGGCGGCGGGGGAGGGGGATTCATCTAAGGCAGAGCATGGAGAGAACCCAAATCTGAGGGGGAGGCTGGAGTTTCGGGTACAAGAGGAGGCGCCGGGACGGGCTGGCCGCCGGGGGAATCTAGCACCGGGCCGCAGCGGGCACCGCCGCCCCTGTCATCTCGCGTCGCGGGCCATTGTACGGATCTATCATAGGTAAATCTTTGATCTCAGCTATGCGCATAGGTTCTTTGAATGTTGGGATGTATTTTGGCATTGGGCACATATCAGGAGGGTGATTATTCATGGTTCTCTGTGTTCCACAGGCTAGATTAGGTACGGGGTTGGGGCAGTATATATAAGCCGTCAACATGCAGGTAAGATGGCATGTAGACTTAATCTTGATTATTGGTATGTTCTTTTGGGAAGGGGCCCGAGGATGCAAATGTATTGCGCATTATGTCTGGCTGTCTTGTCTGACTCATGTTAAGGTGGCTTGGATAGAACAGATGTAGCTGATACGTTGCCATCGTACATGGATCAAGGGTTATAGCTAGCTGTTTTGGGTGTTTGGGATGCGCCAAGGTGTACGTTGGGAAATAGCAGTAGTATAGAATTCAATGATATATAGTTTATGTAACTGACAAATGACAGGTTCATATCGCTGATTTTTTTTTTTGCATGTTCACCGTGTTCTATCTAGACAGCATTAATTTGGGGGAAATAAGCATGGCACATGAAGTGTTCCCCAGAATAAAAAATTCCACGGTGGATAAAATTAGAACCATGATCAATGCCGACAAAAGGCCAATGGATTCAACAAAGAACGGAGATTTCATTTTTGGCATTTCAGCAGTAAGTCTCCACACAGAACATAATAGGATTCAGTTTACCGCTGCATCTTCAAAGAGAGGGCATACTAATCGGCCTTTGCCCTTGTTTTGCAGCCACGAGATGCTGCTAGTTCAGCATATTCTAGGGCAGATGACGGCTATAATGCACAACAAGAAGGGGATGCTTGGGCATGTGCATGAAAGATTTGTGATTCTATGGGCCTGACACATCAGGTGACACTCCTGATGCAGTTTCGAGTGAACGTTAGGGTGTGACAAATTAAAGTCTCTTGTGGGCATAGTTTGCCTGAGACTGTTTCTGTTGGGGCCCAAGTGTTTGTATCATAAAGATCTAGATTGGCTATGTGGACCTATATATTAAGTCGTCAAACCATGGAATGATTTCGAAGGTCAAGTACAAACTACTGTCTGCGGACATGACCGAAATATAAGTTGCTTGGTATGGATGTCAAGTTACGAACGACCGGTTGCATAGTTTTCGTTCTTTTAAATATACGTTGAAGCTGGTTTGTGAACGAACTTCCGATGATATAGACATCATGCTGAAACATGTACCTGGCACTTAGGAAATGTCGGCTGGACCCACACGCCGCTCATCGTGTGTTTGGGCAACACCCAAACTGAATAATGTGCATGGCACAATTGTAGCAGTCTCAGTTTGGACTATGGACCTGGCACATTTTGGGTGTACCTTGCAATCATGTGCCTGTGGATTATTGTAGTCACCTGTAGTGTACAAAGCACAAGTCATCCGGGTGACATGTACAAGGTACAAGAAGCGTGAGCACAGAGAGGTTTCAACTGCGTACGTGCCGAGCACGTGATCTGCAAATACATGTGCCAGGCACATGATGTGTAATACGACAATCTGGAGGAAAGGGAGGTGGGTGGCGGTCGTGCGATCTACTCCCTCCGTTCCAAATTACTCATCATGGTTTAGTTCAAATTTGGTTTTTGTTCAAATTTGAACTAAAACCACGACGAGTAATTTGGAACAGAGGGAGTACAAGTGTTGAAACCAATCATGTGTTTCCTGATTGTGTAAGACAAATTTCCGGCGTTGTAGCTCAGTGCACAACTTCCATTCATGTTGTTGCGCAAGCAGTATCCAACAGAAAACAGATAATCATGGGATTTATAGTAAATCAATGCAGAGAGATCGCCATTAGAAAAAACATGCAAACCAAGATGATAATTAGTCGACGGGGATGCATAGGTGCAAACGTCACAGTCACATACCACGCATAAGGGGCTACAAGTTACAGATTCATGGATTTAACAAAAGAGCAAGCATTGCGCAGATGCACGATCACACAATATAGCACAGAACGATTCATAGTCTGTGCCCCAACCATACACTAGACACCACATAGGTGTTTTAAGATATGATGCACACTCGGACAGTCATTGACGCAGTCCCAGCGCGTTCGTGGAATGTGACGACCACAAGATCATCTTCCTTCATTTGGATGTGTATGACATACTTCCGAAAACCTCCTTCAATTACAAGCCTGCCATCTTTTGATTTCTTGAACAATGCCGTTACATGGGCTCCTGCATCATCATGCACAAGAATGATCCCTGAATCGTCCAAGACGCCCGCATTGCTCTCAATGAGATCATTCTTCGGGATCCTCTATCAAATGCAAACAACAACACGTTTGTGAACAGCCATCCATAAGCTGATCGTGAAATACAAAACAAAAAACATATATGTCATGATAATATGTTTATGTTCACTAACCATGTAGCCATCTTTAATGTCAACTCCATTCATCTTGTGCACAAAGATGCATCATACGTCTTCCAAAGCCCCGAATGCACATCTAATCATCTTTTTCATCTCTGAATATTCAAACTGATGTATACCCCTCGTGTACATGCAATGGTCGACGAGCTCGCGCTTCATGAGGGATAGGCCATTCAAAGCTGGCCACAACATCAAACTTATAAGCCAACACACATTTTGCAGCGAAAGTAAAATGTTCAAAAAAGAGATTTAACACAGACTTCCGAATTCAATGTGGTAGCCTTACCAACGAAGTGGCGTCTGCCTCACGCCAGCCATCCCCATGATTCCTGGTCCTCATAACTCCATGATCAACCATCACTTCGTACTCCAGTAGTTCTCTTGTGCCATCTTAGAGCTTCAACCCAATAGAAGGTTGTCATCGGAACTGAAACATGGCAAGACGGTCCTTCAAGATCTCCACATACGGCAGGCGGGTTTTTGCAATTAGGGAACTCCATGGCCTACATGTTAAGAAATAAAAAAATAAGCAACTATACACCAAGTAGTTGTTAAATCCATGTCCAGAATCTTTGCCATGAATAAAAACAAATCATTATACTACGCCAATGGGGTTTTCATAAATCAATATCTGGTCTAGCGCGTGTAATAGCGCTCAACAGTTTTATGTGAGCGTGCATGTTCCAGATTATCGTGTATCGCAATAAGTATATGGTGAGAGAGAAAAACAACTCAGTTGCCCAGATTTTTCCAAGTTGCAGCATTTAATTCGTGGCATGATCCATAGACCATTGACAGCCAAATGCAGGGCATTCTGAAACTTATGTTTGGATGTAAACGCATATATCATTTGGAACATCCTCTTGTTATGCACAGGCGAATGTTTTTTGAAAACATCGTGATTTTTGTCTTGTGTAAATAAACCAAAATATGCTCAGGTTAAGCTGACGTGAGATTTCAACGACCATTTCGAGCCATGCCCTTTTTGTATCAAGCTTATTGAGTGGTGTAAATAAATCATACTATGCCCAGAATATCGTAATATAAAGGTGTGTTACACCGAAACACGTTCCATCATGCACCATGGATGATATGAGTATGGGATGCGTTGCCGATCTGCGACATTCAGCAGTAAAACGCCTAATACCAGGGGAAATGAGAGAGTAATGCTTAAGTTTATGAAACAATTTAGGCCAAATAAGCTTAAATTCAGTGATCTACACCATCACCCCTCACACCATTCTCACAAAGATGACACACCTTGGGTCAGGATTATATGGGAAACATATTATCAAGATGGGCTGCCATGTAACAAATTGGTGGGCTCATTCTGGTGGAAAGGCATTCTGCAGACATTGCCTGAATACAAGAAGCATTCTAGATGTATTCCAGGAAAGGGGGAGACTATTCTGCTGTGGCACGACAATTGGTCGGACCTACCACTTCATCTAAAGATGCCTGAGCTTTATTCTTTTGCCATCAACAAAGATATCACACTGAATCAGATGCATGAGCATCAGGCACTGGAGAACTGCTTCCACCGACCTCTCTCACAACAAGCGTTTACTCAATTCAACATCCTTCAAGATCAACTGCATGGTCTGACTCTCACTGATGACTCTGATAAGTGGACATACACTTGGGCCTCACCAAACTACTCTGCAATGAAGATGTACAAACATTTGTTTGCCAAGAATGGGGCTCACTTCATCTTCAGGCAGCTATGGAAATCGAATTGCAGACTAAGACACAAGATTTTCTTCTGGATGCTACTCTATGACAGAGTTAGTACAAGGAACATGCTACACAGAAAAAACATGTATTTGCCAGACTACAACTATGCTCTTTGCTTGGACAAGACACAAGAAACTTTAATTCACCTGTTCTGGGACTGCCACTTTGCATTAAACTGCTGGAACTGTATCCTCCCAAACAGACAGAGGGGTATTTCGACCTACGATGAGATTGGAATGATGATTACGCTTCTTCCCCAGGATTTGGCTATGGAGATCATTATCATGGGCTGATGGGCCATCTGGATGGTCAGGAATGATAAGATTTTCAGATCTTCACTTCCTAGTTTGAACTCCTGGAAATTCTATGTTCAGGAAGGCATGCAACACATCAAACTCAGATCAAATGAAGCCAAGGCCGCAAAGATAGACCAGTGGATTGAACAGACTCTGTAATTCTTTTTATTATGATACCTAGAACAGGCATTGGGTGATTTGTTGTGTGGTCTTGTACTTTGTATTTTGTTTATATTATATAAAATACCGTAGAACAATTGTTCTACGGTCACAGGGTCAAAAAAAAACCATTCTCTCCATCCCCGGCATTGCCAATAAAACTGAAGTTGAGAAACCGTCACACAGACATGGAATCTACGAATCTTGAATGGGAAGTAATGACCAGATTTGGTTTCGGGAAGCAATAATATGAATCTTATTTTCTCGGAGGAAAGTATCGGTTACAGCGGAGGCAGGAAGGGGACGACGCATACCTAGGACCAGGGCGTAACGAGATCCTCGCGTTCCAGCCGCCGGACCTGTTTCTGAATCCGCCCGGCTCCCGTCGATGGATGAAGATGGAGAAGTTCTTTAGGGAAAAGGGATGGGGCGGACGCTCGCGTGCTTGGGGAATAGAAGCAGGCAGACGCTCGGCGCGCGGGGGTGTTCCGGATCCTTCCAGTCCAAGATCTGTGGTCCGGCACAGAATCAAGAAGAAAGGGGGATTCAGAATCTCATTTGGGGAAGCTGAAAAATGATTAAGACGCATCCCGGATGAGCGTTGCGAATAGCATAGCAGTATCCAGACTCGATACGTACCTACAGCCGTCCGCCGGAGAGGTTCCCGGGGCGGCAAGCGCCGGCGCCATTGAATCGCCTCCTTGCACCCAATCCATTAGAGCGAACGAGCAGGGCGCTGTATAGGGAGAGAATTTAGTCGTATTCACGGGTCCGCGTCGGTATGCAGGGGACGGGTGGAAGACAAGGAGGTGCAGAGCAGCTGTTACCCCTACGACGACAAGGAACGGTGACAGATGTCTGACACGGTAATACGGGCACTAAATCGCTATCCAGCGTCGGACATCTCGAGGTAAAGGGCAACGTTTCAACCGTTACGATAACGCGGCCCCGGTGCAGGTGTGCGAAAAATCCGCGCCCGAGGCACCTTGGGCACTGGGCGCTGCCCTTCTACGACAAATCAGAGTATGTCCCTGAGTTCAAGCTATGGTTGGGCTTCAGCCCGCCCAGGCCGAACTACCTGTGCGCCGCTGACCTGTCCACCATGGACCATGGCCAACGGCCCGTCGTACATCATGTTTGGGAAGATCTTGATCGGCCTGAGGAAGAGGACTGGGTACCGACGCATTTCAGGATACTGAACCTTGGCTCTGGCAAGTTTTGCATTGCTAAAATCATTAGCGCAGAGGCGACTGGCATGAAATTTTCTGTGCTCACTGGCATCGAGATGGTTCGCGGCAAAGATGATCAGAGCCGCAGTGATACGGAAGCCGGCCATCCACCCATGACCAAAAACAATCACGGTAATACGGTATCCGTCCACGAATGCGTCTGCCGTAGTGATACGGAAGCCGGCCATCCACCCATGACCGCATACATTTCAGACCGATTTCAACACACAAGATGAAAGTCTAAATGATTGCCGCCACAGGCAGCGCCCGTTTCCCACAACATATCTTTCTCATGTCCGACAGCAAGCTCATCGGCCGGCCGTGAGCCCCGGGAAGTGAAGATTCAACGGGAGGGGAAGAGTAGTGGCCTTCGCGAAGCTGCGAGCAAGCTCATCGAATGTGTGACCCTACAAGACGTCGACAGTGGCCTTTCTGGGACCCAAGCGGTGGCGGCCTCCCATATTCTACTCTTCCTCGCCATCGACAGGGGCAGACATGGACATGCCAACCTCGTCGTCATGGCGGCGGGGTGCGAACGACGATGGCGGCGTGGTCAAGGCAGAGCTGGTGACATCCTCGCTCTCGTGTGCCTCCTCTTCCTCCGTCGCCGCGTCGATGTCCAAGAACAGGGCGTCTCCCTCTGCCCACAGCACGTGCAACCGCCATCGCTCGTGGTGGATCTCGCGGGCGCTGCAGTACGACAGGAGCAGCACTTGCTCCTATCGAGGAAGCCTAGACCGTCCGCCACCATAGTTATGACAGGCTTGTCGTTCGCCTGGTCGCTGACGATTTGTTCCTCCGCGAGCTGGTGCTCGTCGAAGGAGTCGGGGAGAAGGCGCGTACACCGGGTTGCGACGCATGCGACACTTTCGACCGACGCACCACTTCAATGCTGGCTCTCATTAGATGTCATGTCCGTTGGTGCTCCCGAGCGGCACTGACCGACATGAATATGCGGCAATCACTTCATGCGGGAAATAGTGTGAGCAAGTGAAAGGGTTTTGGGTGGTTCCGGGTGTCTGTCGCGTGCTGCCCAACGGTTTGGACGCCCGCAAAGCATCCTAGTTTGCCTCTGGTCCGTGGAAGGACGGACGTCCGGACCAGTCCACGGACCGATGGAGTGCCACGTTGGATGATAAAATAAATACAGACCGCTTGATCCGGATGGATGCGAGCGATTTGAGGTTAGTGTTGGAAGATCAAAGTTTGACTACATATTTAACTAGTGAAATTCACTATATTATTCACATATTCAACTCTGCGGCGCTGATTATGAACCGGAGGAAACTGAACTTGGTGAACGTAAACATCACAGGCATTTTGTAGTTAGCGGGACGTCTCCTTTAGCCGAAAACTTATCGTCAGGAATTGGGGGTCATTCTTTTCTTTCCGAACAAACATTATCAGTCTCTGGTTGTGTCGTGTTGCCTTGGATCATATACACTCTATTCGATCCTGTACGGCTGTACACTCCTTGCCCTATGTATTTATATGTAGTATTTGCCATTCGTGATCAATCGCAGCCATCTAGAAAAATAAAAATTCCCTCGCGTGCGCTCCTCCATCACATCCTCTTGCGTCGCATGATCCGGCGGGAGCGCTCTCGGTGATGCCGCCGGCGATCGCTTTGGCGTCGGCGTCGGCGTCGATGCGCGGCGGCGAAGGCGCGAAGGGTACGGCGCGGCGCCCGGACCGCGTGCTGGCCGCGCGCCGGCGGCGAGCTGCCGTGCTGCTCCTCGCTCTAGCGTACACGGCGGCTATGCTTGTGCTCCTCCTGGGCGCTGACGGCACGGGCCTGGGCACAGGTGGTGGACGCGTGGTGGTAGGTGCGCCGCGTCCGCGGGCGCGGGCGCCAGCGCCGCCCGGATCGGTGTACCGCAGCCACCTCGTGTTCGAGCGGCTCCTGCCGGAAATGCGCGCCCTCGCCTCTCGTCCTAGCCCGGTGAGTTCTTGCTCGTTCCCAGGGACTAGTAATGTTTATTCGATCCATTCCCAGCGGAATGGGTGGATTGGCTTAAAAAAGAGGTGGAAATTTTCTTCCGGCCATGTGCGTCGGATGAATTTTTCTCGTCTACTCCTTGATTTGCCACTGGATGCTCATGGTTTGATTATAAATCGTCCCAAAATTGTTTGTAGCTTTACCACACATTGCATCCAAGTTTTGTGTTGGCTGTTTGTGAGTTGTGACACAAATACAGTAGAATGCTACATAGCTTACTAGTACTAATCTCTAGTGAAACTGGTGGTGACACTGAGATAACACTGAATTTGGCTGCTTGTAGGAGTAGACATCCATTGAATCCTTTATTTGTATTGCTATAGCACTACTGCAGGCCAATGAAGATACTTGGCACCTTGAGATGGCAATACATAGGACATAAATAATGTACTTATAAGACTGTAGCATGCGAGTTCTGTTTCATGTTCATATGCCAAAAAGGTGACAGCCCTTCATGTGGCAGGCCTATAATATGTTCTGCAACTTGGGAGATGCTTGGCATTGGGAGCTCTTTAAAGGTCAAAGAGGATTTATCTGTCAGTTGTTGATTGTAACAATGGTGTCATGATGATGATCATTTTTAGCATTACAGTGCTACTAATCCAATCACAACACATGTTCAATGCCTATGATCACTGTGACCAACAACATTTTTTCCTTTTAGTTTACATAGTCATACATACACTCTTCGCATGTATGTAACATGATTTTGCCGTGTCATTGCAGTTAATGGCATCCCATTATAAAAAGTCTGGAAAGAGATGGGTACCTTGCATCAGAAAGAGATTGACACAATCAGGTGCAAATTTGAAATGCTTTTTATGAATTTCTATACCAAATGTACCAAGATCAGCCAGTCAGAATCAGCTTTAGTATAAGTAGTAACAGGCGACATAGCTAAGTAGTTTTTATTGATGGTCCACATTACACTTTTCAGCGTTACCACCTTCAAATGGTTTTCTCGTAATTGAAGCAAATGGTGGTCTGAATCAGCAACGCATTTCTGTAAGTTGCATGATCAATTTCTTACTGAACGTGGACCAACTAGATATATTCCTCAGAGTCATCTTGATTACATATACACTACTGAAACGAAACTCACTGTTGGTACTGAAATACCTTTCTTTAATGGTATATTCTATACAGTAAAAGTATAATGATCCATGGTTCGATATTAACTATCCAAAGTCCAAACCCTTTATGGCCCCTGGATTCCTGTTTCGCAGACTCCCTTGGATTCGTTTTGAATTTATTTCTTGCATGAACATGCTGTTTCATGTTTTGTTGCAGCTTACCCTTTTATCTTCCACTAAATTCTGAATACTTTCAAAAGTCATTACGCATTCCACTGATCTTCATATGTAGAATTCTTTTCTTTTTTCTAGTGTCTCAACTGCCAACTTGAATTTCAAACTTCACAACATGTTTGCTCTGTAGTGTTTATCTGAGTCTAACAGAGATGTCTCGATACAGATTTGTGATGCTGTTGCTGTGGCAAGCTTACTTAATGCAACTCTTGTCAGCCCAGCTTTTCATCTGAATAGTGTTTGGCGTGATTCTAGGTAACTATTTTGCTTCTTTGTAGAATATCCGCAGATGTGTTTGGAGAAACTGGCATACAGCACATCCGTCCCTGGGTCACTTTCTTGAGAACTAGCTCTGTAAAAACGCCATTTGCATAATTAAGTTTCAAATTTACTTCAGTTAGCATTTTCTGTATTATATAAGTGAAAATTCTTTCTTTGCCCATTGTTTATCTGCTCTCGATAAATAAAATGGATCAGTATCCTTTCCTTTTTGGAAAAGAGAAACTTCATTATGTCTCTTCAAGCCCTTGTCTGCACTCTTTTTTTGTGCTATCAAGTCACTATTTTCTGTTGTGTCATTTCTTTTGTGCTTCCGTTTTAACAATGCATTTTTCAGCACTCTTGTTTTGTTCCTTGTTAAGCATGTACCTCAATAATGTCGATAGTATCACATCGATCTTTGCATTTGCCATTTTATAAGCTGTATCCCTATGAAAATAATTGATTGAATAAAGAATTGTTATTTTTTATGTAGCTTTGGTTTTCTTTCATATGTTATTATATTTTCAGTAATATTCTCCTCATGCCTGTGTCATATAATATGTTTTTGATTTTTGATTTTCTCATCACTTTTCCAGAAGGATAATTCTTCTTTGTTCCTGCATAATATTTCAGCAAATTTGGTGATATATTTGATGAAGACCATTTTATTGAGACACTCCGAAAACATGTAAGGGTTGTCAAAGAACTTCCTGAAAATGTTTCTGCGCAGTTTGACCATAATATCAGCAGTATACCGAATATGAGAACCAAAGCCTTCTCGTCTCACAGTTACTACCTAGAAAAGGTGCTTCCGAAACTGTTGGAGCTAGGGTATGTGCTCCTGTTGCACCTTCCTTTGATATAGTGTCAAATTCTTGCTACTAAAGGCGTTCTATACTACCATATCTTTGCTCATTTTCTGTTCTATGACACAGGGCTGTGCGTATTGCTCCTTTCTCAAATAGATTGGCTAATTCAGTTCCATCAAATATCAATGCGTTGAGATGTTTGGCAAACTATGAGGCATTGAGATTTTCTGAACCCATAAGAATTCTTGCAGATAACATGGTTGACCGAATGATCAAGAAGAGTGCTTTGACTAGTGGGAAGTACATGTCAGTTCATCTTCGCTTTGAAGAGGTTCAAATACAATGCCATGCTAGTTGGTGCCTGTTATTAAATCTTTTCAGTAAGACCAAGCTTTATGATGATTGTGTGTGCTGCATTTTAGGATATGGTAGCTTTCTCATGCTGTATATATGACGGTGACTGGAAGGAGAATATTGCAATGGAGAATGCTCGCGAAAGGGGCTGGAGAGGGAAGTTTCGCCGACCAGGTCGAGTGATAAATCCCGAGGCCAATCGGAGGAATGGGAGATGTCCTTTAGCTCCTATAGAGGTTGAAATGTTAGTTCCCCGCAATTGTTTTGAGTATGCTCGTATTGCAACACTTCTAGGGCCAGTTAGGGGTACATTTACCAATTTTAGTAAGCTCTCTAAAGATATTCTTAACTGTTACATCCAAGAATGATAAGTGCTTTAAAATTGCCACTGCAGTACTTAATGGAGCCTCACTCTGTTTTTTTCCTGAGTGCACATCATGTTCATTACTCCCCAGGCTATCTATTGTTAGAGAATACAGTTGGACACTCCAAATAGCATCTATGGTGTTGTGCATTGGTGCAAAAAGCATTTTGTAGGCATTTGCATTGCAGACTACAGTAGGTAGTGCTGGACGTCATGTTTTCAGACCATTTCTAGAATTCCTTATCATAGTCCTTTATTTTTCAGTGGACTGATTAGTTAAACTGGAGTTAAAGCTTTGGTAAATGTATCCTGCCACCATAATTTGCAGATGCATTCCAATAGGCCTTTCTGCAAGCTGCCAAGAGATCTTATTTACATGATATCATTGTATAACTTTACTTTTTCCTCACTAGTTTTGTTTATGCAGGTTGGAATGATGCTGCATGGCATGGGGTTTGATAATACTACCTCACTCTATGTTGCCTCTGGTAAAATATACAATGCTGAGAAGTATATGACTCCTCTTCGCGAGTTGTTTCCACTTCTACAAACAAAGGAAACGCTCACTTCACCTGAGGAGCTTGCACAGTTCAAGGTATTTCCCCCTCCCTTAGTTACTCCGTTTCTATCATAAATTGTTACTGTAGAAAGGATGCATTCTTACATTATTTCACAGCAAGCATGCATAACCCTTGTTCAGTTTGAAGGGAGGGTAACAGTTGGATAAGAGCCATTTCTTATCTCCATGACAGACTTACCTTTGACTCACATTCCTATATCCAGGGGCATTCATCCAGACTGGCCGCATTGGACTACACAGTCTGTCTATGGAGCGAAGCCTTTGTAACGACTCAAGGAAGCAATTTCCCTCATTTCCTGATCGGACACATGCGTTATTTGTATGGGGGGCATGCAAAGACAATAACACCAGATAAACGGAAAATGGTGCTACTCTTTGACAACCCGGATATCAGGTCAGCTTTGAGTAACCGTTGTCTGATATGTCTAAGTGCACGAGGAAGCTGGAGAAGGCCCGAATTTTGCCACGTCAAATCTGGATATCCACATTTAGCTAGTTTCCATTTGGACAGTCAATTTTAGAGATAAATTATTGTAGAAAATCATAGTGAATTTTAACTATTGTCCATATTGTTTTATATGTAAACACTGAAATACATTTTAGCTGAATGTAAGGCTGTAACGGAACCTCTGATATCCAACTTGTTTGCTTTGACTGCAGATGGGATCGGTTCAGGCACCTCATGCAGGATATTCGTCGCCAAAGTGAATCGAAAGGTTTCGGGTTCAGGAAACAGCATGGATCGATATACAACCTCCCGATGCCCGACTGCATGTGTCAGCAAGCTGAAGCATGATGATGTAGAGTACCGATTTATGTACTTGTAAGTAGGAGTTACACATAGAAATTTGTTACATTTTTTTTGTCTGTAGGTAAAGAGTACTGTAGTAGACTAGAGATGCCAAATCGTGTGGTTGTCGATATGAAATCCAGCCCAGAGATGCAGTTATGCTGTCTGAAATGAAAGAGAGCCTTGTTTTTTCTTTTCTTCAGAATATGCCACAGCCTATATTGACTATAATACCCAAACTTAACTTTGAGTTGAGAATTGTTTGCCTGGTGTTAATGGAGATAAACAATATCCTGCCTAAACTAATACAGTAGTAGAGAGTATGCAACTTGGTATGATTGCTGTGCCAAACAAATGAAATATATATTAACTGTTGCATAAACATATTGAGACACAAACTAACAGCACCGCATAACCTGTGCGACTCTTTACACCAAGCAATAGAAGTTCATATTACACAGTCGACTTAGTGCATGCACATATAGAAGTACTAGTTAATTAGCCTAATACAGCGGTAAAAAATTATCACACCAGAAAAGAAAAACAGCGGGACATGGCTCCCTCCTCTCTTGCGCCCCGAGAACGTATCCTGCGCATCAGGTGCTCCAATGGCTTTTGGACCATTAGATGAAAAGGCAACGGGTTAGATTTTGTCATATGTTGGACTATCAACATACTTACGGAAGCAGTCTTATACTCCCTCTGAAAACTACTCCCTCCGTTTTTAAATATATGACATTTTGGTAGTTAGGAACGGAGGAAAATAAAATAAAATCGTTTAGGTCATTATAAAGTAGTGATCTAAACAATCTTATATGAATTTATAGAGGGAGTAGATTATTACATTCGAGCCGCACTCCACATCCCATCCCCCCATCAAAACATTTGTGTGTTTATTTATTTTGGCTCAAACAAAAAAATGTCACATTTTTGTCACATTTTTTTGGCAATGAATCTGCCGAGGACGAGAACTCTATACCAACCTGCCTGTGACGCGGGTGGAGTTGCAAACCTCGCACTGCTAGATCAAATATGCGCCATTAGCCCTTCTTCAGAATCTGCCTCCGATACCTTACTCGACCTTACTACCTTTTTTTCACCTCCATCGCAACCACATGATCTGAATGACGGCCACAAAGGTCCTGTCACACATGCTACATCATCCTAGACAACTAAAGAACCTAATGAGATCCATCTAGCCAACCCCAACTTGACTCTTGGGCAACGATATGACCAAAGCAGGAAGAGAAATGCTTGAGAAGATGTTTCCACCGGGCGCGGTACACCCATGGCCAATTTTTTTTCCGCAAACAGTCCAATTTTTGGGAACACCATCAAACCGTTCGTCACCATGGACTCTCACAGAAGTCGAAAATATGCTTGTGAAAGAATGAAGCGAAAATCCTCTAGGCCCACAGATCTGAATGTGGATAAACAAAATGTGGCGACCGCCTGCCCTCAACCTAGAGAAGGGCGTTCACGACCCTCCTGACTATGACCACAAGCTCCGGGGAAAGCACCTCCATAACGCGGTGCATGTAGAATGAGGTCTCCGACGAAGAGTGCGATGGGAAGGCACAAGAGGGGTGTTAGTATGACAGAAACGGTGTACCCCTAAGCCTGTCAAATGCTTGGGAAAATAATAATTAGTTAAAAACACATAGACCATTTTTTCATGACTAACAACCATTACCGCATGAAGATACACTCAGATACATGGCTACAACAATGCCACGAGACGCGGAAGATCCTGAGGTAAGTTCAAAACATCAGCCATGCGGACATCACCACCCGGAGCCCCGAGCATTCGATCCACGTGTCGCAAGGGCAAACGGCCCTTGCGGCGCACTCCACTGACCGAGCATTTAATGCCCACGTAGACTACACATCGTAGCCCCCTACAGAAGTAGGTCATCAACGAAGACTAGGCTGGGCGGGCGCCTCGGGCAGATCAGGTGCATGCCTTATCAGTCAGGTGAGCGTGGCAAGGCTCTGACCCGCCCCTTGACCAAGAAGGGCGGTGTGCGACATCACATCAAGTTGAACACATGCCAGGAGGTACTCGAGCACCTGACGTGCTATAGTATCAGGTCATCTACTCCTAGTATAGAATACAACTTGTACGAAGCACCAACAATCTTTTATATCCGTTCACACATGCCTAACCGATCATTGTGGTACCCCCAGGCCATATAAGGGGAGGACATTGAAGACCCAACCCACAAGAAGCATAAAACAATAGATCCCAAGAAGACTACTAGTCACAAGCTCTACCCAAGAGAAGCAGATATCGAGCAAGGAAGAGTAGCGTTAGGAGTGCTCAAGCACTCTATTTAGGACCCCGACCACCACCGGTTGCACTCCGACCACATCTTTTGTAACACTCAAGCACTTGTATTCCCCACTTTGATACCAATAAGAACATAACATAGGGTTATATGCTTCCATGAAGACCTGAACGTGTATAAAAATCCTTGTGTCTCGTGTGATTCCTCACTTATGGAGAACAGAGTGTTTTAGCCCCTTGCCAAACTCACAAATACAGGGTATCCTTGCTCCCTAGTGTCTTGAGTACACACTTCAACAAAGGGATACAAGCCCTCAATGCTACCATCTGCCGCACGAGGCTTTAGACTAACACCGACCGACGACGGTGAGGGGGGAAGGAAGGGGGCGGAGGAGGGGTTTGTCACGGCGGGGGCTGCTCATTGCCCGAGTGGCGCTAGGGAGCGATACATGGACCAAACTCAAATGAAGTTCAATCGTTTTCCTAATCTATATTCCTTCAACTCATCCTTATTTGATACTAGAGGGAACACATTAACCCGTGTAGAAAAATGACATTGTGGAAATTTAAACATGGTGAAGAAAGAAGAAAAAGTAATAACATGCCCAAGTTAAAAAAACTAATAACAGGTGTGTTATGCATAAGCTCCATCACAAAAATGGGCAAAGACGTTCTAGCTGGTTCTGGACAATGATTGGCATCTGTGTAGTGGAGTAAAATGTATAAACCCACCATAATTGTGACATGATTAGCTCTTAGCCACCACTTTACCTTTTTGGATGGATAATCACCAGACAAATGCTATTTTTTCACCAAATGCACTAACTGCTCGTTAGCGCACTGAGCCACAATTATGATAGTGGGGCCTGGCTTCCATGCTAAGTTGGCAAAAAATCAATGTGGAAAATTTGACTTGGTATTTTTCCTCCATCTCCTCCTCTTACATCAAACACCTCTTTGTTAGATAGAGGTAGTTTAAACTCATGTAATCTCAACCTCTGTCCCTTCTCTCTCCCGTATCTGGTTGGATCTCTTATCTCCTATAACCATCGGATCATTAGCGATAGATGGAAACTCGTAAGCCACCATAGGGGCTTCCTGTCCTCGATCAATATAATTCATGCGGCTCCCTTACGAGGGTGTAGGAACGCTTCTGTCTTACATGATACCAGAGCCAAGAGGTCTTGAATTCATGATCTTGCCAATGCAGTATTAAAAATATATTCTGCGGCCTACATCAATCCCACATCTAAGGACTAAAATAGCCTAGACATGAGGGGGAGTGTTGAAATATATTGCCCGCCTCTCCATCAGTTTAGACTCTTGGATGAGTTGGCTGGTGCATGAATTAATATGGTATCAGAGCTGATCCTCTTCCAATCTAGCTACAGAAAAACAAACAGTCACCTACCTTCTATCATGTCTTCCTCCTCAACTCTGGTCATCCTCAACCTCAGGCAACTGTCGTCTGAGAAGCTATCGAGGGAAATTATCTCCTCTAGAAGGACCGGGTTATGCCCGCCCTGCATGGAGCGTAGGTGACATGGCTCCTGGATGGATCTGATGCAGTGCCTTCGAAGCAAATGGAGCAACAACAACAAGACAAGACCATGGCCATGGGGCCAAATCCCCTCTACGGACCATGAATCTCGAAGGATCAGCATGTTCTGAGCTACCTGCTAAATTATCTTTCGAAGGAAATCCTCGCTCAAGTCATGGGGAAAGAATCGACCTTCGATCTCTAGACTTCCATCACCGCCCTCTTCGCATCATAGTCCCAATCTCGAATCACCAATTTGAGAATAGCCATCGCCACCATGAAGAAGGGAAACATGAACAACACCTCCTACATCGCCAAGATGAAGAATCCCAGTGATGAACTCGCAGCGGCGGGCCATCCCATCTCTGATCCTGAGATGGTGGACTATGTGCTTGTTGGTTTTGATCGCGACTATGATCCCGTTCTGGCGGCCATCGACGCTGTCAAGGCGTCCAAGCTCTTTGCTCAAATCTCTGCCTTCGACCATCTAGCAATGGTGACGTGAGCTCTCGAGGACATCTGCAACAACAGCAGTAGCAGTGCCAACCGCCTCGGGACTACACTGAATGTCAAATATGTTTCAAACATCACTAAGGGGTGCTCATGAGTGTTGGGATTGCTATGAAGAGTATGATTACGAGGAGAAGGAGGTCAATGTTGTAACCGACTTCTATGGCATCAACATGAACCAGTACATGGATACTGGTGCTAGAAATCATATCATGGGAGAGCTGGACAAGCTGACAATCGGAGACAAATATCGTGGAGGTGATCAAGTGCACACCATAAGTGGTTCTGGTATGAAAATTACTCACATTGGTAGTACAATTGTTAAAAAACCCATAAAAAATTTGCATCTAAATAGAATTCTATATGTTCCTGAAACATCAAAGAATCTTCTCTCTGTTCATAGGTTTACTGATGACCCAAAAGTATAGGAGATCTATCGTAGTCTTTTCGATAAGTAAGAGTGTTGAACCCAACGAGGAGCAGAAGGAAATGACAAGCGGTTTTCAGCAAGGTATTATCTGCAAGCACTGAAATTATCGGTAACAGATAGTTGTGTGATAAGATAATTCGTAACGGGTAACAAGTGACAAAAGTAAACAAGGTGCAGCAAGGTGTCCCAATCCTTTTTGTAGCAAAGGACAAGCCTGGGCGAACTCTTATATAAAGCAAAGCGCTCCCAAGGACACATGGGAATTGTTCTCAAGCTAGTTTTCATCATGCTCATATGATTCACGTTCGTTACTTTGATAATTTGTTATGTGGGTGGACCGGTGCTTGGGTGTTGTCCTTCCTTGGACAAGCCTCCCACCTATGATTAACACCTCTCGCAAGCATCCGCAACTACGAAAGAAGAATTAAGATAAATCTAACCATAGCATTAAACATATGGATCCAAATCAGCCCCTTACGAAGCAACGCATAAACTAGGGTTTAAGCTTCTGTCACTCTAGCAACCCATCATCTACTTATTACATCCCAATGCCTTCCCCTAGGCCCAAATCATGGTGAAGTGTCATGTAGTTGACATTCACATAACACCACTAGAGGAAAGACAACATACATCTCATCAAAATATCAAACGAATACCAAATATTCATGATTACCTATAACAAGACTTCTTCCATGTCCTCAGGAACAAACGTAACTACTCACAAAACATATTCACACTCTATAAATGTTTCCTTACCAAATTCCACTTACCAAAGGTGATTCACTCCCCGGCAACGGCGCCAGAAAAGAGTCTTGATGACCCACAAGTATAGGGTATCTATTGTAGTCCTTTCGATAAGTAAGAGTGTCAAACCCAACGAGGAGCAGAAGGAAATGACAAGAGGTTTTCAGCAAGGTATTATCTACAAGCACTGAAATTATCGGTAATAGATAGTTGTGTGATAAGATAATTTGTAATAGCTAACAAGTGAAAAAACTAAACAAGGTGCAGCAAGGTGTCCCAATCCTTTTTGTAGCAAAGGACAAGCTTGGACTAACTCATATATAAAGCAAAGCGCTCCCGATGACACATGGGAATTGTTGTCAAGCTAGTTTTCATCATGCTCATATGGTTTGTGTTCGTTACTTTGATAATTTGATATATGGGTGGACCGGTGCTTGGGTTTTATCCTTCCTTGGACAAGCCTCCCACTTATGATTAACCCCTCTCGCAAGAATTCACAACTATAAAAGAAGAATTAAGATAAATCTAACCATAGCATGAAACACATGGGTCCAAATCTGCCCCTTACGAAGCAACGCATAAACTAGGGTTTAAGCTTCTGTCACTCTAGCAACCCATCATCTACTTATTACTTCCCAATGCCTTCCCCTAGGACCAAATCATGGTGAAGTGTCATGTAGTCGATGTTCACATAACACCACTAGAGGAAAGACAACATACATCTCATCAAAATATCAAACGAATACCAAATTCACATGATTACTTATAACAAGACTTCTCCCATGTCCTTAGGAACAAACATAACTACTCACAAAGCATATTCATGTTCATGATCAGAGGAGTATTAATTATCATTAAGGATCTGAACATATGATCTTCCACCAAATAAACCAACTAGCATCAACTACAAGGAGTAATCAACACTACTAGCAACCCACATGTACCAATTTGAGGTTTTGAGACAAAGATCGAATACAAGAGATGAACTAGGGTTTGAGAGGAGATGTTGCTGGTGAAGGTGTTGATGGAGATTGACCCCCTCTCGATGAGAGGATTGTTGGTGATGACGATGGCTTCGATTTCCCCCTCCCGGAGGGAAGTTTCCCCGGCAAAACAGCTCCGCCGGAGCCCTAGATTGGTTTTGCCCAGGTTCCACCTCGAGACAGCGACGCTTCTTCCCGAATGCTTCCTTCTGATTTTTCCAGGTCAAAACACACCATATAGCATAAGATGGGCGTCGGGGGTCGCCAGGTGGCCCACAAGACCGGAAGGCGCCCCCAGGGGGTAGGGTGCGCCCTCCACCCTTGTGAATGGTAGGTGCCCCCTCTGGTGCTTTCTTCACCCAATAATTTTTATATTCCAAATATATTCTCCGTGAAGTTTCAGGACTTTTGGAATTGTGCAGAATAGGTTTATAATATTTGCTCCTTTTCCAGTCTAGAATTCCAGCTACCGGCATTCTCCCTCTTCATGTAAACCTTATAAAATAAGAGAGAAAAGGCATAAGTATTGTGATATAATGTGTAATATCAGCCCATAATGCAATAAATATCAATATAAAAGCATGATGCAAAATGGACGTATCATTTACCCTTGACAACCTTGTGCTCATTGAGTTTTATCCTTATTTATTTTTGGTAAGGACTTGGACACGAGGATAATACTTTTTAGGGGCAAGTAGCGTGGGAGGCCTCTACCCACTCATATCTTCATCATCAAATAAACAAGCCTTTGTTGTCGTCAAGCCATCTTCAACAAAGTGACATAGTAGATTAGGTAATCCGTCATTAGTTATTGTTAAACTTGTTCTTAGTAAGAATAAATTTCCCCACTCTCATGAGTCTAACATTGAGTCAGTTTGGTATCCATATCAGCAAGCTAAAAGTCATCGGCTACCATATCCTATTTCTATCAGCATTTCCACTACATCCTTACAACTTCTATTCTCAGATTTTGGGGGGCACCTCCTACTTTAGTTGGTAGACATTCATATTATGTAATCTTTATTGATGATTATAGCAAATTTACTTGGATCTATCTCCTTAAGAAATGATCTGAAGTGTTTCAAGTTTTTGAGAATTTCCAAAATCTTGTTGAATGAAAGCTTAACACTAAGATCATTGCCATGGAAATTTACTAGGGAGATGAATACAAGAAACTCAATACGTTTTTCAATAACTTGGCATCTCACATCATGTTTTGTGTCCTCATGCACATAAACAGAACGACTCTGCCAAAATAAAACATTGCCATGTTGTTGGGGTAGGGCTAGCCTTACTAGCAATCGTATCCATGCCATTAAATTTTTGCCATGAATCATTCTTGACTTGCCACATATCTCATTAACTTTCTCCCTAGCAAAGTCATCAAATTTGAGACTCCCATCACACGTCTCTTTAATATCACTCCTGATTACAAACCACTTCATGTGTTTTGGTTGTGCATGCTAGCCCTAATCTTAGACCATACAATGCACGCAAACTTGCATTCCACTCAAAGAAGTGTGTATTTCTTGGAAATAGTCCAATTCAAAAAGGAGTTAAATGCCTAGATGTTTCTAGCGGCAGGGTCTACATCTCTCATGATGCCGTATTGGAAGAGCCCATATTTCCATTTGAATCACTTCATCCCAATGTCAGAGCACTTCTTCGAAAAGAAATTCTTCTTCTTCCACCAAATTTCCAAAATATTGATCATGGGGGGCGACAATTGTACTCACCAAAATTATATTTCTACCAACCCTAGTATTGTGTCTTCACATGTGCATGATCACGAAATGTAGAAGAAATTGGTGCAGGAAATGATCAAGATTTTCGAGAAAATGAGGCCATATTTCATGTGCCAGAAGAAGACGAGGCAGGCGCTTGACATGAGGTGGATCCGTCGTCACTTAGAACTCATGTACGTCAGGACGCCTTGGATCGCACGAGGGAATCTCCTCTGGATGGCGCACCTACCAGGAGCTTGACCAACCAGTGAGCGGGCGCCACGTTACCAGCCGCGACATCAGGTCTGCGGCCCATGCGCAGGCTGACAGCCGCAACAGCAACCGGAGTGGATCGCGTCCCACATGTGGGTTGGTGCCAACGATATCGGCACAAGTGCATGGTGGCTATGGATTTTCTATGGTCGCCGAATCAGTGGCGGTTGCAATTTCGGCCACACCACAGACCACCAGGTCTGCCTCCGGATCAACTATGAAAAGCGGATTGAGCACTTCTATAGGATCTTCTGTAGATGGACCGCCTGCACCATCTCCTGCATAGAAAACTACACACCCTGTTCAACTACAATTTGTTGTGACCTCTCGTGCCATGACTGGACTACAAGAAGGTATAAGAAATCTAAAAGTTTGAACTGATGACACTATACCGTATGGCATGTTGTGTATCAAAGAGGATCCAATAAAAGTGGAAACTGCACTAGATGATCCAAGATGGAAAAGTGCAATGGATGAAGACTACTCTGCGCCTATGAGAAACAAGACATGGCATCTTGTACCTGAAAAAAGAGGTAAAAATATTATTGATTGTAACTGGGTTTACAGAATTAAGAAAAAGGCAGATGGCTTAGTTGACAGGTATAAGACATGTCCTCCATGACCGATTCCCCCTCCAGTAGAGTACCGTAAAAGGTCTCCAGATGGGATCTCTGAAGAACAGAAACTTGCGGCGGGGGAAAAAAGTATTTTGGGTGGCTCTGTGTTGGTTTCTCTATTTTAGAGAATTTATAGAGGTGGAATTAGGTCAGAGGAGCCACGACGGGCCCACAAGGAACTAGCGTGCGCCTACCCCCTGGGCGCCCCCAAGTGCCTTGCCGTCTCCTTGTTTCTCGTCCGGTCTCCTCCCGAAGCTTCTAGGGTCTCTTTTGTCCAAAAAAAAATTTCAAAAAGTTTCGGGCATTTGGACTTCGTTTGGTACTGATTTCATGGAAAACCAAAAATAGGAAAAAAAAGCAATTGGCACTTGACATTAAGTTAATAGGAATTGGTCCCAGAAAAATGGGATATAATTGCATATAAAACACAAAAGATTGATACTATAATAGCATAGAACAATAAAAAAATAGATACATTGGATACATATCAACGCCCATCATACACGCCATTCTCGGACGTACATAATAAATGTTGGTAGCGAAAATACATTGTTCTTACATAAAATTTATATTAAGTGCAAAAACATTAGCTCTTTTGTTTCCATTGTGGGGTTCACATATGCTCCACAATATCACTTAGTACTTGTGCGTGCACGTGATGATCTCAAAGATATACATCTGCAGAAAGTTAATAAGCTGGTCCATCTTGATCTTCTGGGATTTGGACTTATTCTTCAGGCGCTTCAAAATCATTGGTTTGGGCTACCCCGTCACCCTCATCCTCGACAATCATATTATGCAAAATAACATAACATGTCATCAGCTGCCACAAAGCTTCTGATTCCCACATCACTGCAGCTCCACGAACAATTATCTAACGAGTTTGAAGCACTCCAAATTGTTGGGAACGCGGCATGCAATTTAAAAAAATTCCTACGATCACGTAAGATCTATATAGGAGATGCATATCAATGAGAGGGGGAGAGAGTGTGTCAAAGCGGAAGCGTTAGGTTAACGCGGTTGATGTAGTCGAACATCTTCACGATCCAACCGATCCAAGTACCAAAAATAGGGCACCTCCGTGTTCAGCACACGTTCAGCTCGATGACGTACCTCGAACTCTTGATCCAGTAGAGGGTCGAGGGAGAGTTCCGTCAGCACAACGGTGTGGTGACGGTGATGGTGATGTGATCCGCGCATGGCTTTGCCTAAGCACTACGACGCTATGACCGGAGGAGTAAACTGTGGAGGGGGGCACCACACATGGCTAAGAGAACTATTGGTGTGCCTTTTGGGTGCCCTCCGCCCCCGTATATAAAGGAGGAGAGGAGGAGGTGGCCGGCCCTAGGGGTGGCGCGCCATGGGGGGGGAGTCCTACTAGGACTCCACTCCTAGTAGGGTTCGCCCCTTCCTTCCAACGGAGAAGGGAAAGGGGAAAGAGGGGAGAGGGAGAAGGAAAGGAGGGGGCCCCACCCCTCGTGCAATTCGGATTGGGCAGGGGGAGGCGCACGCCTCCTCTTGTGGCCTTCCTCCCTCTCTCCACTATGGCCCATGAGGCCCATTAACTTTCCTTGGGGGGTCCGGTAACCTCCCGGTACTCCGAAAATCCCGAACCTCTTCGGAACCATTCTGGTGTCCGTATATAACCTTCCAATATATGAATCTTTACCTCTCGACCATTTCGAGACTCCTTGTCATGTCTGTGATCTCATCCGGGACTCTGAACAAACTTCGGTCACCAAAACACATAACTCATAAATCGTCATCGAACGTTAAGCGTGCGGACCCTACGGGTTCGAGAACTATGTAGACATGAACGAGACACATCTCCGGTCAATAACCAATAGCGGAACCTGGATGCTCATATTGGTTCCTACATATTATTCTTCAAAGATCTTTATCGGTCAAACTGCATAACAACATACGTCATTCCCTTTGTCATCGGTATGTTACTTGCCCGAGATTCGAACGTCGGTTTCATCATACCTAGTTCAATCTCGTTACAGGTAAGTGTCTTTACTTGTTCCATAATGCATCATCCCGCAACTAACTCATTAGTCACATTGCTTGCAAGGCTTATAGTGATGTGCATTACCGAGAGGGCCTAGAGATACCGCTTCGATACTCGGAGTGACAAATCCTAATCTTGATCTATGCCAACCCAACAAACACCTTCGGAGACACATGTAGAGCATATTTATAATCACCCAGTTACGTTGTGACGTTTGATAGCACAGAAGGTGTTCCTCCTATATTCGGGAGTTACATAATCTCATAGTCAGAGGAATATGTATAAGTCATGAAGACAACAATAGCAATAAAACTAAACGATCATAATGCTAAGCTAATGGGTGGGTCTTGTCCATCACATCATTCTCTAATTATGTGATCCCGTTCATCAAATGAAAACACATGTCTATGGTGAGGAAACTTAACCATCTTTGATTAACGAGCTAGTCAAGTAGAGGCATACTAGGGACACTCTGTTTTGTCTATGTATTCACACATGTACTAAGTTTCTGGTTAATACAATTCTAGCATGAATAATAAACATTTACATGATATAAGGAAATAGAAATAACAACTTTATTATTGCCTCTAGGTCATATTTCCTTGAGTCTCCCACTTGCACTAGAGTCAATAATCTAGATTACATAGTAATGATTCTAACACCCATGGAGTCTTGGTGTTGATCATGTTTTGCTCGTGGAAGAGGCTTAGTCAACGGGTCTGCAACATTCAGATCCGTATGTATTTTGCAATTCTATATGTATCCCTCCTTGACTTGATCGCGGATGGAATTGAAGCGTCTCTTCATGTGTTTGGTTCTCTTCTGAAATCTGGATTCCTTCGGTAAGGCAATTGCTCCAGTATTGTCACAAAAGATTTTCATTGGACCCGATGCACTAGGTATTACACCTAGATCGGATATGAACTCCTTCATCCAGACTCCTTCAAATGCTACTTCCGAAGCAGCTATGTACTCGGCTTCACACGTAGATCCTGCCATGATGCTCTTCTTGGAACTGCACCAACTTACAGCTCCACCATTGAATATAAATACATATCCGGTTTGTGACTTTGAGTCATCCGGATCAGTGTCAAAGCTTGCATTGACGTAACCATTTATGACAAGCTCTTTGTCACCTCCATAAACGAGAAACATATCCTTAGTCCTTTTCAGGTATTTTAGGATGTTCTTGACCGACGTCTAGTGATCCACTCTTGGATTACTTTGGTACCTCCCTACTAAACTTATAGCAAGGCACATATCAGGTTTGATACACAGTATTGCATACATGATAGAACCTATGGCTGAGGCATAGGGAATGACTTTCATTTTCTCTCTATCTTCTACAGTGGCCGGGCATTGAGTCTGACTCAACTTCACACCTTGTAACACAGGCAAGAACCCTTTCTTTGACTGATCCATTTTGAACTTCTTCAAAACTTTATCAAGGTATGTGCTTTGTGAAAGTCCTATTAAGTGTCTCGATCTATCTCTATAGATCTTGATACCCAATATATAAGCAGCTTCACCGAGGTCTTTCATTGAAAAATTCTTATTCAAGTATCCTATTATCCTATCTAGAAATTATGTATTACTTCCAATCAACAATATGTCATCCACATATAATATTAGAAATGCTACAGAGCTCCCACTCACTTTCTTATAAATATAGGCTTCTCCAAAAGTCTGTATAAAACCATATGCTTTGATCACACTATCAAAGCGTATATTCCAACTCCGAGATGCTTGCACCAGTCCATAAATGGATCGCTGGAGCTTGCATACTTTGTTAGCACCTTTAGGATCGACAAAACCTTCTGGTTGCATCATATACAACTCTTCTTTAAGAAATCCATTAAGTAATGTAGTTTTGACATCCATTTTCCAAATTTCATAATCATAAAATGCAACAATTTCTAAGATGATTCAGACAGACTTAAGTATCTCTACAAATGAGAAGGTCTGATCGTAGCCAACTCCTTGAACTTGTCGAAAACCTTTCGCAACAAGTCGAGCTTTGTAGACAGTAATATTACCGCCAGTGTCAGTCTTCTTCTTGAAGATCCATTTATTCTCTATGGCTTTCCGATCATCGGGCAAAGTCAACCAAAGTCCACATTTTGTTCTCATACATGGATCCCATCTCAGATTTCATGGCCTCAAGCCATTTCGTGGAATCTAGGCTCATCATCGCTTCCTCATAGTTCGTAGGTTCGTCATGGTCTAGTAAGACCTCCAGAACAGGATTACTATACGACTCTGGTGCGGACCATACTCTAGTTGACCTACGAGGTTCGGTAGTAACTTGATCTGAAGTTTCATGATCATCATCATTAGCTTCCTCACTAATTGGTGTAGGAATCACTGGAACTGATTTCTATGATGAACTACTTTCCAATTCAGGAGAAGGTACAATTACCTCATCAAGTTTTACTTTCCCCACACTCACTTTTTTCGAGAGAAACTCCTTCTCTAGAAAGGATCCATTCTTAGCAACAAATATCTTGCCTTCGGATCTGTGATAGAAGGTATATCCAATAGTTTCCTTTGGGTATCCTATGAAGATGCATTTCTCTGATTTTGGTTCGAGCTTAGCAGGTTGAAGCTTTTTCACATAAGCATCGCAGCCCCAAACTTTAAGAAACGACAGCTTAGGTTTCTTGCCAAACCACAGTTCATATGGTGATGGATTTAGATGGTGCCCTATTTAACGTGAATGCAGTTGTCTCTAAAGAATAACCCCAAAACGATAGCAGTAAATCGGTAAGAGACAGCATAGACCGCACCATATCTAATAAAGTACGGTTATGATGTTCGGACAGACCATTACGCTGTGGTGTTCCAAGTGGCGTGAGTTGCAAAACTATTCCACATTGTTTCAACTGAAGACCAAACTCATAACTCAAATATTCACCTCCACGATCAGATCGTAGAAACTTTATTTTCTTATTACGATGATTTTCCACTTCACTCTGAAATTCTTTGAACTTTTCAAATGTTTTAGACTTATGTTCCATTCAGTAGATATACCCATATCTTCTCAAATCATCTGTGAAGGTCAGAAAATAACGATACCCACCGCGAGCCTCAACACTCATCGGACTGCATACATCAGTATGTATTATTTCCAATAAGTCTGTTGCTCGCTCCATTGTTCCGAAGAATGGAGTCTTGGTCATATTGCCCATGAGGCATGGTTCTTAAGCATCAAGTGATTCATAATCAAGTGATTCATAATCAAGTGATTCCAAAAGCCCATCTGCATGGAGTTTCTTCATGCGCTTTACAACAATATGACCTAAACACCACAAATAAGTTGCACTATCATTATTAACTTTGCATCTTTTGGCTTCAATATTATGAATATGTGTGTCACTACGATCGAGATTCAACAAAAATAGACCACTCATCAAGGGTGCATGGCCATAAAAGATATTACTCATATAAATAGAACAACCATTATTCTCTAATTTAAATGAATAACCGTCTCGCATCAAACAAGATCCAGATATAATGTTCATGCTCAACGGTGGCACCAAATAACAAGTATTCAGGTCTAAAACTAATCCCGAAGGTAGATGTAGAGGTAGTGTGCCGACGGCGATCACATCGACCTTGGAACCATTTCCGATGCGCATCGTCACCTCGTCCTTAGCCAATCTTCGTTTAATCCGTAGCCCCTATTTTGAGTTGCAAATATGAGCAACAGAACCAATATCAAATATCCAGGCGCTACTGCGAGCATTAGTAAGGTACACATCAATAACATGTATATCAAATATACCTTTCATTTTGCCATCCTTCTTATCTGCCAAATACTTGGGGCAGTTCCGCTTCTAGTGACTAGTCCCTTTGCAGTAGAAGCACTCAGTTTCAGAGTTGGGTCCAGACTTAGGCTTCTTCCTGGGAGTAGCAACTTGCTTGCTATTCTTCTTGAAGTTCCCCTTCTTCCCTTTGCCCTTTTTATTGAAACTGGTGGTCTTGTTAACCATCAACACTTGATGCTCCTTCTTGATTTCCACCTCCACAGCCTTTAGCATTGCGAAGAGCTCGGGAATAGTATTTTCCATCCCTTGCATATTATAGTTCATCACGAAGCCTTTATAGCTTGGTGGCAGTGATTGAAGAACTCTGTCAATGACACTATCATCAGGAAGATTAACTCCCAGCTGAGTCAAGTGGTTATGGTACCTAGACATTCTGATTATGTGTTCGTCGATAGAACTATTCTCCTCCATCTTGCACCTATAGAACATGTTGGAGACTTTATATCTCTCAACTCGGGCATTTGCTTGAAATATTAACTTCAACTCCTGGAACATTTCATATGCTCCATGACATTCAAAACATCTTTGAAGTCCCGATTCAAAGCCGTGAAGCATGGCACACTAAACTATCGAGTAGTCATCAGCTTTTGTCTGCCAGACGTTCATAATGTCTGGAGTTGCTCCTGCAGCGGGTCTCGCACCTAGCGGTGCTTCCAGGACATAATTCTTCTATGCAGCAATGAGGATAATTCTCAAGTTACGGACCCAGTCCATGTATTTGCTAGCATCATCTTTCAATTTAGCTTTCTCTAGGAACACATGAAAATTCAAGGGAACGGTAGCACGGGCCATTGATCTACAACAACATAGATATGCAAAAGCTATTAGGACTAAGTTCATGATAAATTAAACTTCAATTAATCATATTACTTAAGAACTTCCACTTAGATAGACATCCCTCTAGTCATCTAAATGATAACGTGATCCATATCAACTAAACCATGTCCGATCATCATGTGAAATGGAGTGGTTTTCAATGGTGAACATCTCTATGTTGATCATATCTACTATATGATTCACGTTCGATCTTTCGATCTCAGTGTTCCGAGGCCATATCTGCATATGCTAGGCTCATCAAGTTTAACCCGAGTATTCTGCACATGCAAAACGGGCTTGCACCCGTTGTATGTGAATGTAGAGCTTATCACACCCGATCATCACGTGGTGTCTCAGCACGACAAACTGTAGCAACGGTGCATACTCAAGTAGAACACTTGTACCCTGAAATTTAGTGAGGGATCATCTTATAATGCTACCGCCGTACTAAGAAAAATAAGATGCATAAAATATACACATCACATGCAATCAAAATATGTGAAATGATATGGCCATCATCATCTTGTGCCTTTGATCTCCATCTCCAAAGCACCGTCATGATGTCCATCATCATCGGCTTGACACCTTGATATCCATCATAGCGTTGTTGTCATCTCACCAACTATTGCTTCTACGACTATCGCTACCGCTTAGAGATAAAGTAAAGCAATTACATGGAGATTCAATTTCATACAATAAAGCGACAACCATAAGGATCCTGCCAGTTGCCGATAACTTTTACAAAACATGATCACCTCATACAACAATTTATATCTCATCATGTCTTGACCATATCACATCACAACATGCCCTGCAAAAACAAGTTAGACGTCCTCTACTTTGTTGTTGCAAGTTTTACGTGGCTGCTACGGGTTTCTAGCAAGAACCGTTCTTACCTACGCATCAAAACCACAACGATTTTTTGTCAAGTGTGCTGTTTTAACCTTCAACAAGGACTGGCCGTAGTCTAAACTCGATTCAACTAAAGTTGGAGAAACAGACACCCGCCAGCCACCTGTGTGCAAAGCACGTCGGTAGAACCAGTCTCATGAACGTGGTCATGTAATGCTGGTCTGAGCCGCTTCATCCAACAATACCGACGAATCAAAGTAAGACGTTGGTGGTAAGCAGTATGACTATTATCGCCCGAAACTCTTTGTGTTCTACTCGTGCATATCATCTACGCATAGACCTGGTTCGGGTGCCACTATTGGGAACGTAGCATGCAATTTCAAAAAAATTGCTACGATCATGCAAGATCTATCTAGGAGATGCATAACAACGAGAGGGGAAAGTGTGTCCACGTACCCTTGTAGACCGAAAGCGGAAGCGTTAGGTTAACGCGGTTGATGTAGTCGAACGTCTTCGCGATCCAACCGATCCAAGTACCGAATGTACGTCACCTCCGTGTTCAGCACACATTCAGCTTGATGACGTCCCTCGAACTCTTGATCCAGCAGAGGGTCGATGGAGAGTTCCGTCAGCATGACGGTGTGGTGACGGTGATGGTGATGTGATCCGCGCAGGGCTTCGCCTAAGCACTATGACGCTATGACCGGAGGAGTAAATTGTGGAGGGGGGCACCGCACACGACTACGAGAACTATTGGTGTGCCTTTGGGGTGCCCCCCGCCCCCGTATATAAAGGAGGGGAGGAGGAGGTGGCCGGCCCTAGGGGTGGCGCGCCATGGGGGGAGTCCTACTAGGACTCCACTCCTAGTAGGATTCGGCCCCCCTTCCTTCCAACGGAGAGGGGAAAGGGGAAAGAGGGAAGAGGGAGAAGGAAAGGGGGGACGCACCGCCACCCCTTGTCCAATTCTGATTGGGCAGGGGGAGGCGCATGCCTCCTATTGTGGCCTTCCTCCCACTCCCCACTATGGCCCATGAGGCCCATTAACTTTCCTGGGGGGTTCCGGTAACCTCCCGGTACTCCGAAAAATCTCCGAACCTCTTCGGAACTATTCCAGTGTCGTATATAACCTTCCAATATATGAATCTTTTACCTCTTGACCATTTCGAGACTCCTCGTCATGTTCGTGATCTCATCCTAGACTCTGAACAAACTTCGGTCACAAAAATACATAACTCATAATACAAATCGTCATCGAACATTAAGCATGTAGACCCTACGGGTTCGAGAAGTATGCAGACATGACAGAGACACATCTCCGGTCAATAACCAATAGCGGAACGTGGATGCTCATATTGGTTCCTACATATTCTTCGAAGATCTTTATCGATCAAACTGCATAACAACATACGTCATTCCCTTTGTCATCGGTATGTTACTTGCCCGAGATTTGTTCGTCGGTATCATCATACCTAGTTCAATCTCGTTACCGGCAAGTCTCTTTACTCGTTTCATAATGCATCATCCCGCAACTAACTCATTAGTCACATTGCTTGCAAGGCTTATAGTGATGTCCATTACCGAGAGGGCCCAAAGATACCTCTCCGATACTCGGAGTGACAAATCCTAATCTTGATCTATGCCAACCCAACAAACACCTTCGGAGACACCTGTAGAGCATCTTTATAATCACCCAGTTACATTGTGACATTTGATAGCACAGAAGGTGTTCCTCTTGTATTCGGGAGTTACATATTCTCATAGTCAGAGGAATATGTATAAGTCATGAAGAAAGAAATAGCAATAAAAACAAACGATCATAATGCTAAGCTAACATATGGGTCTTGTGCATCACATCATTCTCTAATGATGTGATCCCATTCATCAAATGACAACACATGTCTATGGTCAGGAAACTTAACCATCTTTCATTAACGAGCTAGTCAAGTAGAGGCATACTAGGGACACTATGTTTTGTCTATCTATTCACACATGTACTAAGTTTTCGGTTAATACAATTCTAGCATGAATAAGAAATATTTACATGATATAAGGAAATATAAATAACAACTTTTTATTGCCTCTAGGGCATATTTCCTTCACAAATGCCCTATCCACATCCTTCTTAGCCACTTCCTACATTGTTACAAAAGTGGCTTTGTTTGTTGGCTTGTGGTTGGGATATGGTCTTTACAAACGCTGCCCACTGAGGATAGATGCCATCAGCAAGATAGTATCCCATGTTGTAGTCACGATCGTCGATAGTGTAGTTGCACGGTGGCGATTCCCCATTACAAAGCCTCTTGAAGATGGGAGACCGTTGAAGCACATCAATGTCATTGTTAGAACCCGCATTACAAAGGAAACATGTCAAATCCATAAGTCATGTGATGCCAATGCTTCTAGTATGATGGTGGCCTTGTTACATTCCATGCAAACCTTTAGGGTAGTTCTTTTGTCAATGCATGCAATCAATTGATCCGAGCATACCTAAAAAACCTCTTGCATCTCCAATAACCAACAACTTTTCCGTGTCCTGAACATGTGGTTCTCTCAGATACTCTGCTCCAAACATCTGCACCACGACGCGGGAAAACCTGAGAGTATTCTTTAGGCATGTGCCCCCCCCCCATTCGGACCATCTCACCAACGGCATCGGCGGTAGTACCAAGTGCAAGCATCCTCGGAGCTGTCGTGCATTTCTTCTTAGAAAAGAAAGAAAGTTGGTTGCAACAGTCCCTAGTGAGCTTGAAGTAGTCATCATGTGCCTCCACTCCCTCCAAAATGTGAAACAATGTTTCACGCATACGAAAATGACAATGAAACCATTGGATCATTTGGGAAAGTTTGGTCCGGAGCAAAGCAGTCCTTGTACAATAGTCGTGCTCCGGAGGCCCTATCTCGATTAATAACTCTTCTCCCTTTGGTTGAGCCCTTGAAGTTGAGAATATGCTCCACCTGCCGGTTCATTTCCTCTTGCATGCTTAGGAGCATGATCATATCAACTTCTTCGTCCGAATCCGATGAATCGAATTACTCATTTTCAGTCATCTTATCAAGCTCCGTTGGTCCATATATACGCCTCATCCAACGAAGTATAAGAATTCATTGTTTTCCCTACAAATAAATTACATAAAAACTGGTTGGACAATATGTCAAATGCATCGAGGCCAAGATGCAGCTGAAAGTTGTCGGACGTACCACTGTGGTGTCCGGTCCGGCAATGATATCCGTGGCGGCGAGCACAGATGGGGGGGCAGTGCCGATGTTGGCGGTGCTGAGGCTCGGAACGGTGGCGGAGCTACGAGACGTCCGACGCGGAGGAGGAAGAAGAGATGAGAGAGCAAATGAAATCGGTAGGTCAGGGATTGATTTGGTGCAATTTATGATGGGGTCAGGCTGTCGGGTGCGACGTGGCGAACATGCCTAGGTCGCCCCATATTCACCCTAGATTTGAATTGAATATGAGGGGTGTCGGTTAGCCTGAGCATTTGAGGCATTTGTCTGGATCGCATTTTTCTTGACCGGTCACTGATTAGACCGTCCACCCAGAATGTTTGAGGGCTGTTTAAGGCGTTGGGCTATAGATGCTCTAACACCGCTCCATTCCATCAAATATCCCGAACCAAATGCGAGCACAAAACAGATCCATTCCAGTGAAATGTTCCACTTCATTTACGAACCAAACACACCCCTAGTTCATCGGCGCGGCATTGCACTCACGAAGATGCAACAATTCTTGTTGAGTATATGTGTTATGTGCATATTGTGTATTGGGCCCGCCTTCTAGTTCTTTATATAGTTGAGGTCTGTGGCCCACCTGTGTACATCATATATATGTGCCTATGCACGAAGAGCAATACATCGTGCAATCATAATCTCATACATGTTATCAGTTTTCGGGTTCTAACCCTAGCCTTCCACCACCGCCGTCGCCGCCGCCGTCCGCGTGCCTCCTGTGCCGGCCGCCGCTCCTCCCTCTCCCTGCAGCGTGCCCGCCTCTCCAGCCGCCCGCCCGCATCTACCCGCTTGCCAGCCTTCCCAGCCGCTGCTCGCACCACGCCACCGCGTCAGCCTCGTGAGCCGCCGCCCGACCCTACCCGCTAGCCGCCAGCTCTGCCCGCCAACTCGCAACCCGCCAGCGTGCCGCCCGCTCGCCAAGTCGCACCGCCCCCCGATCGTCCGTGCCAGCCCCGCTCTCCTGATCTGCCCAATCATTCTTCGCCTGCCGTCGCACTCGCCAACTCACCTCGTCAGCCACCGCTGCACCGCATCTGCGCCATGTCGTTTGAAGCCGCCGAGCGCCATGTCGTCCGTCACTTCTTTCATGTCCACCAACTCCAACCCGTTCGCCGACGCCAACCCTCCCGATGTGAACGACATCCGCAACCTAAACATCTTTGAGCGGGTGCCGGTTCGTCTCTCTCAGGCGGACTCCTCCTACTACACGTGGAAGACGTAATCCTCCCTCGTGTTCCGGGAGTATCATCTCATGGACCACATGGACGACACTGTCTACTCCAACCTCGTCCCCGAGTTTCATGACTGGTCCACCATCGACACCAGATCATCCACTAGTTCTTCCCCACCATCCCGCCCGATCTCTTCCAGACGATCGTGACGGATGGTGATGATGCCTGCGCCGTGTGTGTCGTGGAATTGTCACGGCAGATGTCCTAGTGTGAGGACTTAGTCGTGAGGCCAATGCATCTTTGTAGTAGCTTGAGAGGGGTTGAGCGGAATCGAGAGACGCAACATAAGACAAGGATTTAGACAGCTTCGGGCCCCGGGAAACATCATCCAGTAATAGCCCTACATGTTGTTTGTGGCTAGATCTCTTATGCTCATGAGAGAGTCGCCGCATAAGCCGGCTCCCCTTTTAGTTGTGTTTAGTCTTAGCTATTATTTTCTTCTTGCTTGTCCCTCTTTGGGGTGCCCTGCCCCTCCTTATATAAGTTGAAGGGGCGGGTTACATGACTAGTCCTAGTAGGATTAGGATTACTCAATTACAAGTGGAGTCCTAGTCTTGCTTCCTTTGTGAGGGAATATTCCTTACGCTTTCCTCTTAAGCCGGCCCACCATAACATGAGTCGGCCTTCTGGGCCTTGGGCCGAGTCTTCTATCCGACCCGCCATTGGGGCCATCGATTAGTCATCTGGTTCATGAGTTGTCTGACCAATGAGCCGCCAGACCCGTAAGTCGCTAGCCCTCTACTGGATCATTGGTGAAACGCCAAGTCCGGTCGGGTCATACTTCCGGCTGGGTCATACCGCGGGGTATATCCCCAACATTAGCCCCAGTTTAATTTGGATTTATCCATGTTAAACTAATCCTGCAACATTAACACAAGAACAAATTTGACAGGTTGTGCTCCGGGTTAAATATTCTTGTAAGCCGGCACCTGATCATCCTTAAGTCCTTGACATTTTCTCCTGGAATATCCGGGTCAATAGGCCAGCTTCATAATCCATTTGCTGACATTGTCTCTTATAAAGAAATATTATAAGAAATAATCCATTTGAGTTGGCCTTCAATGCTCCGATTTGACAAAAATATTGGTCTTGAAATATTCAACTGGCTTAAAGATGCAGATCTTGCCGATTTATGATTGCCAAAATTGTCGGGTTATAAACAAATGATGTCGGGTCATGTAATTGTTGCTGATACCAGGTTAATCTTATGATGACGCCGGGTCATAAACTTTGCAGATTTCTCCAATAATAATATAATACCTGATTTGCTCAAAACTGAGAATTTCAAGTTATTCCTCCCTTATATGCATATCACCTATAGCCCCCAAGTGCCAGGTTGTCATGCTTGCAGCAAGCTAGGACTCTTAATTGCCTTATGCTCATAAAAAATTCAACCAGTGTAGCCCCCAAGGGCCGGGTCATTATGCAATAATGAGCAGGGACTTTGTAAATATGATCATGTAAACTTGAGCAGCAACGTGTAGCCCCCAAGGGCCGGCTCAGTAAGATATTACTGAGCTGGGACTTTGTATATGATTCATTGATAATAACATCATATGATGTAATCTCCACCACGGGGCTTGAACCCACGTCCACAAGGTTAAGAGCTTTGTACTCTACCAACCGAGTAGTGGATCTTTCAATATAATGGAGCAAGGCTTGTGTACCTTGAATTTTCAACAACAGCAATTGGTAGCTCCCAAGTGCCGGCTCATTTAGAATGTGATGAGTCGGGTCTTCAATAAGTTGAGCAAAAAATGACTTTGCATTAGCCCCCAAGTGCCATGGTGCATGCTGGCAGTGACATGGGACTTGTATATTCGATGCAATCTCTGTAGCCCCCAAGTGCCGGGTCGTAAGCCTGTAGCGACTCGGGACTATTCCTTCCATTGTAGAATAAACCATATCCATTGATAAAATAATAGCCATTGCGCCAAAGCGACTTTGAATACCTTATATGTTGACAAGTAAATCTGGAGTTTAAATACCCGACGGCTCTTGACCGATGGCGATTTAATATGCCTCCATTGTAAGCCAGAATTTTTATAACCCGGCGGCTTATAGCCTTTGAGAAAATCCAGAACGGTTAATCATTTTGACGCATCAATTTTAATGATGAGCTTGGACTTAAGCATTTATATAAGCCATAGTTCTGCAAATCCTGCAGAGTTTAAACAACATATGCCCTGGCGACTTAACCTCAAAAGCCAGGGCCGGCTTAAACATAATCATGTATAAACAATATCATACATGTGATATTGAATCGTACTGCCGGCTTATGATACCTGTGCAGTAAGGGTGATAACCCAATATTTAGAAGCCTAAACTTCCAAATGTATGATGCTTGTTGTCTGTTGGCGACTTATCATCCAAAACCAAGCTGAGTTAAATTTAAACCACACTTATACTTGGATCCGAATCAAAAAAGTCTCAAGACAAAGTCAAAGATTGTGTTCAAAATCTTAAGGTAGACAAGAAGAAAATCAAGGCTTCTGATTCGAATATGATCAGTAAACCGTTCCAAAGGGGTTAAGCTAGGATTCGAATACGATCATGTAGCCCCCAGTGGCTTTGGCGTTGCGCTGATCAAAAGGATACCGACAACTATGTTCTCTTTGGTTCGAATACGACCTATGTTTGAATAGGAAGCCCCCTAATGACCTTGAGAGTTTTTTAACGATGCTGATTCGAATACGATCAACGTCGGACCCAAAGGGGTTGAGCTATGATTCAAATACGATCAAGAAGCCCCCTAGTGAGCTTGGCATTGCGCCGATCAAGAGGGTACCACCATCTATGTTCTCTTTGGTTCGAATACGACCTATGTTTGAACAGGAAGCCCCCAAGTGACCATATAAGTTTTGGCATTGCGCTGATCAAGATGGTACTGACAGCTATGCTCGATGAGCAGGAAGCCCCCAAGTTACCATAATAAGATAAGCCGTAAGGCGGGATACCCATGCTTGAACTGCGCATCATAGCAGCAAGCTCTTTTTGGCACCCTTTAATCTTTCTGAGAACTCGAACTTGCGAGAGATTAATTCCTTTTGAACCGGAACTTTAAACCGGATTTGAAAGCTTCAAAACTTTGTGAGAGATAAATTTACCTTGAACCGGATTTGAGAGCTTCAAAGATTTGTGGTAAATAAATTTCCCTTGAACCGCTTTTAAATCGGATATTAAGAGCTTCACTGCTTTGTGGGAGAGAGATGTCTCTTGAACCGGATTTTAAACCGGAATCATTCTTTTTAAGCCGGAAATTTTCTGACGGCCTTTAATTTTTCACCTATATAACGGTAGCCTCCGGAACCGGGTTATCTTTCCTCCAATGACCCGGAGTTCTTGAACTCACTAACATCGGCCAATTTTGCCGAGTCATGTCAATGTAGCCCCCGAGTCTTAAGACGACTCGAGGAGTTGTCTTGATATTCTCCATATTTGACCATGATAGAAACCGGTCTGACATAACAGGCTAGAATTTATCCACCGCTGATTTGATGATCAGCTGACCACCACGATGAAGCGACATAGTGAACCGTGCGAACGGGCAAGTTAGCCGCATTATGTTGATATACACCAAACCGCGGAGGCAGACGAAAAAAACAACCACAATATTAGAGGCAGTATGGACGCGGGCGAGTCGCTACCGCTCTTGCAGTGACCAAATGTCCTGCATAAATAATATCATAACCCGGAGTAATTGTTCTCAAAAGGAAAAAGTTGATGCGTGCTATTTAAATAGTCTGGACAGATATCACCTGATGTATTTATAATCCTCAGCGGTGTCCGTTAGTCAAGTCGGCACGTTGAACAGACCGAATCGCAGGGCAGACAGTAAAACGACCGCAGCATCAGAGGCGGCACAGACAGATGAGTCAGCCGCAGTGTTGTAAGCCGGCTCGGGCGGAAAAGTCGGCCGCGACGTTGTAAGCCGGTGCGGATGCGTGAACCGCCACGAGGGCAGATGAGCGAGTCGTCCATGGTGTTGTAAGGTGGCGCGGACGGGTGAGTCGGCCACAACATTGTAAGCCGGTCCGGGAGTCCGTTGAGTAAGGACGACCACCTGTGCCAATTGATGTTGGCACGCTTCCATCTTCGCGGTATAATGCCACTTTGTAATGAATAATTCTCCTGCATATAAAAAATACCGTAGAGCAAAGTAGTTGTGCTTAGAGTAATTAAAGTATACTAAAAAAATATATAGGAGAAATAACACCTGATTTATTTTTTGGACGCACGAACGCGAACGCTGATGATAAAAGCATATCAAATGTCTGATGTGACCCTAGCACCGTGGCCTCATAAAAAGGGCATTTGACCACCGCTTGGGTTTGATCTCAAAAGCTTTTAACCGCTGCCTTTTAGCTGTTTCAATAAAAAGCTCGGCGGGTTCCCAGTAGCAGAAACCACGGCGGTAACAGGCAGCTCAGATGCCAGGCAGAGCAGCGCAGGATGGCTGCAGCAACAGAAAGCGTGCGGGCGGTTCGTGGTGGTTGGCGGCTTGATCCGTGGCTGCAACCATGCAGCAGTAGTAGGAGTCCGAGCTCTGTGCCACAACTGCATCCGTCTCCGGGTCGTGGTGGATTTGGAAAACCCACGTCCATGTATCCTGATTTTCTTTAATAATGATTTAATGATTGCCCTTTGAACGCCTCTAGGATTGGTGTTGACAGGCTTGATGTACATAAATACTACTTGATGCATGTAGAGTGCGTTGCTGCCATCGCCACTGAATAATGTTGTTCCTTAGACAATCATGTAGCAAAACTGGAAATATGAGTCACCTTTCCGGGCGCAGCAATTTGTAGACAGAATCGATCCAGTATCTGCACCATCATGGATGTACTTTAATGCGTGGCCGTAGTTGCGTGTACTTGTCTGGCCTTGGTCCGTGATTGCATCGGTCTGTGTTGCATCAAATAGATTAATCTTGGTCAAGCGGACAACAGCAATGGCTACCAAATTGTATAGGGACTCGGTCCCCTTCCTTCCCCCCTTTTCTTTCCTCTGTGCCTGCAGGGCTGCAGCTTTTGCTCTTTGCATGGAGTTTGATCTGACGGGAGCAGAGGCAACAGTTTGCATCAGGCACATCTGTCCCAATATATGCGGTTGTGCTGCGTCCGGCGTCCTTGATTTTCTTTTTCACGCGCCGCTGTTTGGTCCTCTAATCCGTTCCGATCTTAGATTGGAACAAGTCGCCGTCGAAACAACTCGTCGCCTCCATCGGCTAGATTGCTGCTAATGCGATGAGTCACCGACGTTTGATGTTTTTGTTGACCTTTCAATCTCGATTGATAACTTCCTAGTTGACGTAGATCCTTCTACGACGGCTCTTTTTCATCTGGACAACGCGAGCTTCTGAATCCTTGGGAAAAATCCTTTCAAGAACTCATCATCACCGTGTGCAGGCCCTATGGTGGACGCCAACTGTCGTGGAATTGTCACGTCAGATGTCCTAGTGTGAGGACTTAGTCGTGAGGCCAACGCATCTTTGTAGTAGCTTGAGAGGGGTTGAGCGAAATCGAGAGACGCAACATAAGACAAGGATTTAGACAACTTCAGACCCCGGGAAACATCATCCGGTAATAGCCCTACATGTTGTTTGTGGCTAGATCTCTTATGCTCATGAGAGAGTCGCTGCATAAGCCGGCTCCCCTTTTAGTTGTGTCTTGTCTTAGCTATTATTTTCTTCTTGCTTGTCCCTCTTTGGGGTGCCCTGCCCCTCCTTATATAAGTTGAAGGGGCGGGTTACATGACTAGTCCTAATAGGATTAGGATTACTCAATTACAAGTGGAGTCCTAGTCTTGCTTCCTTTGCGAGGGAATATTCCTTACGCTTTCCTCTTAAGCCGGCCCACCATAACATGAGCCGGCCTTCTGGGCCTTGGGCCTAGTCTTCTATCTAACCCGCCGTCGGGGCCGTCCATGAGTCATCTGGTTCATGAGTTGTCTGACCAATGAGCCGCTAGACCCGTGAGTCGCTAGCCCTCCGCCGGGTCATCGGTGAAACGCCAAGTCCGGCCGGGTCATGCCGCGGGGTATATCCTCGACAGTGTGGACCAAGCTGAACGGCCTCTTCACCGACAACCAGCTCCAGCGTCGTGTTTTTCTGCAGCAAGAGTTCTTTGGGTGTCATCAAGACAACACCTCCATCAATGACTATTGTCGCCGCCTGAAGACTCTCGCTGACGAGCTCTGCGATATTGGCGCGAAGATCGGTGATGACCTTCTCCTCAGCACACTCACCGCCGGGCTTAACAAGGACTTCGGCAACGCCGCGATGAACCTCAGCCTCATCCCCAACCCTTCCTTCGCCAAGTTCATTGCATACCTCCCCTTGGAGGAGCGGCAGATGAAGCAGGTGAAGGCGCAGGCCATCCACACCGCCCTCACCGCCGGCACCACCCACGGTGGGCCCTCGGCGCCTCCCGCCGCCCCGGTCGCGCCGCCGCCGCCGCGTCACCTGACGCCCGAGAAGCCGAGGCTGCTTCCGCTGCCCTATGGACCTCCCGCCCCACCCGTCCCTCCCGCCGAACGGCGCCGTGGGGGGCGCCGCGGTGGGGGCCGCTGCGGCGGTCAGCAGCAGCAGTCACAGGGCACTGGCCCGCCCCGTCAGTAGCAGTAGTAGCAGCAGTTCCAGGTGCCCCCTTCGTGGGCCTTCGGCTACAACCTGTGGACATGCGTTGTTCATGCCTACACCATGCCGGTTCCACGGGCTCCTGCACCGACCCTTCCCGTGTCGCGCTCCCGGCGCACCAAGCGTACTACATGGCTCAGCAGCCGTACGGAGGATACACACTACCGCAGCTGAGCAGCGCCTACAGTCTCCGTGCGGCCCCGCCGCCGCCCTTGCCGGCCCTGCCACCGGTGCCTTGGGATCCGGCGCTCCTCGCCGCGCTACACACCGCGCCTACACCGAATAACTACACTGGAGGCATTGATTGGTGTTGGGGAACGCAGTATTTCCAAAAAATTCCTACGATCACGCAAGATCTATCTAGGAGTGCATAGCAATGAGAGGGGAGAGTGTGTCTACGTACCCTTGTAGACCGAAAGCGGAAGCGATAAGTAACGCGGTTGATGTGGTCGAACGTCTTCGCGATCCAACCGATCAAGTACCGAACGCACGACACCTCTGCGATATGCACACCTTCAGCTCGGTGACGTCCCTCGTACTCTTGATCCAGCTGAGGCCGAGGGTGAGTTCCGTCAGCACGACGACGTGTTGATGGTGATGATGAAGTTACCGATACAGGGCTTCGCCTAAGCACTACGACAATATGACCAGGCTGGAAAACTGTGGAGGGGGGCACCGCACATGGCTAAAGATCAACTTGTGTGTCTATGGGGTGCCCCCTCCCCCGTATATAAAGGAGAGAAGAGGGGAGGGCCGGTCGGCCCCTAGGGCGTGCCCCAAGAGGGGAATCCTACTCCTAGTAGGAGTGGGTTCCCCCTTTTCCTAGTCCAACTAGGAGAAGAAGGAAGGAGAGGGAGAGGGAGAGGGAGAGGGAAATGCTACCTCTTGAGCATGCGTTGGGTTTCCCTTGAAGAGGAAAGGGTGATGTAGCAAAGCAGCATAAGAATTTCCCTCAGTTTTTGAGACCAAGGTATCAATCCAGTAGGAGACCACGCGCAAGTCACCTCGTACCTACACAAACAAATAAGAACCTTGCAACCAACGCGATAAAGGGGTTGTCAATCCCTTCACGGCCACTTGCAAGAGTGAGATCTGATAGAGATGATAATAATAAGATAAATATTTTTGGTATTTTTATGCTATAGATTGAAAGTAAAGATTGCAAAATAAAATATATTGGAAACTTGTATGATGGAAAATAGACCCGTGGGCAATAGGTTTCACTAGTGGCTTCTCTCAAGATATCATAAGTATTACGGTGGGTGAACAAATTACTGTCGAGCAATTGATAGAATTGAGCATAGTTATAAAAATATCTAGGTATGATCATGTATATAGGCATCACGTCCGTGACAAGTAGACCGACCCCAAGCTTAATTCATGCTCATCCTCGAGTAGGTAAATGATAAAAATTGAATTTTTGATGTGGAATGCTTTCTAGAATATTCTTCAATGTATTTTTCTCTATTGTGGCATGAATGTTCAGATCCGAAAGATTCAAGATAAAAGTTTATTGTTGACATAAAAATAGTAATACTCCAAGTATGCTAATCAAGCAATTATGTCTTATCAAAATACCATAGCCAAAGAAAACTTATCCCTACAAAGTCATATAGTTTGGCCATGCTTCATTTTCGTCACACAAAATGCTCTCATCATGCACAACCCCGATGACAAATCAAGCAATTGTTTCATACTTAGCCTTTTCAAACTCTTTCAACTTTTACGCAATATATGAGCGCGAGCCATGGACATAGCACTATGGGTGGAATAGAATATGATGATTGAGATTGCGTGAGAAGACAAAAAGGGAGAAAGTCTCACATTGACGCGGCTACTCAATGGGCTATGGAGATGCCCACCGATTGATGTTAATGCAAGGAGTAGGGATTGCCATGCAACGGATGCACTAGAGCTATAAATATATGAAAGCTCATCAAACAAACTAAGTGGGTGTGCATCCAAATCGCTTGCTCACGAAGACCTAGGGCATTTGAGGAAGCCCATCATTGAAATATACAAGCCAAGTTCTATAATTAAAAATTCCCACTAGTATATGAAAGTGACAAAATAAGAGACTCTCTATCATGAAGATGATGGTGCTACTTTGAAGCACAAGTGTGGAAAAAGGATAGTAATATTTTCCCTTCTCTCGTTTTCTCTCATTTTTTTTATTTGGGCCTTCTTTCTTTTTTGGCCACTTTTCTCTTTCTTTATTTTTTCGTCCGGAGTCTCATCCCGACTTGTGGGCGGAATCATAGTCTCCATCATCCTTTCCTCACTAGGACAATGCTCTAATAATAATGATCACCACACTTCTTTTTACTTACAACTCAATACTTAGAACAAAATATGACATGTGAATCCCTCCGACGGTGTGCCGGGATTGCGATGAATCAAGAGTGACACATATGGAAAATTAAGCATGGTGGCCTTGCCACAAATACGATGTCAACTAAATGATCATGCAAAGCAATATGACAATGATGATGCGTGTCATAATAAATGGAACGGTGGAAAGTTGCATGACAATATATCTTGGAATGGCTATGGAAATGCCATAATAGGTAGGTATGGTGGCTATTTTGAGGAAGATATAAGGAGGCTTATGTGTGATAGAGTGTATCATATCATGGGGTTTGGATGCACTGGCGAAGTTTGCACCAACTCTCAAGGTGAGAAAGGGCAATGCACGGTACCGAAGAGGCTAGCAATAATGGAAGGGTGAGAGTGCGTATAATCCATGGACTCAACATTAGTCATAAAGAACTCACATACTTATTGCAAAAGTCTACAAGTCATCAAAACCAAGCACTACGTGCATGCTCCTAGGGGGATAGATTGGTAGAAAAAGACCATCGCTCGTCCCCGACCGCCACTCATAAGGAAAGCAATCAAAGAACACCCCATGCTTCAAATTTGTCACATAACGTTTACCATACGTGCATGCTATGGGGCTTGCCAACTTCAACACAAGTATTCATCAATTTCACAATTACTCAACAAGCACACCTATAATATTACCACCTTTATATCTCAAACCCATCTATCAAGCATCCAACTTCTCTTAGCATTTAAAATTTATAACCAAAGTGAATTACCATGCTGTTCTAAAGGACTCTAAAAATGATATAAGTGAAGTATGAGAGATCAATTATTTCTATAAAATAGAACCACCGCCGTGCTCTAAAAGATATAAGCGAAGCACTAGAGCAAAAATTATCCAACTCAAAAGATATAAGTGAAGCACATAGAGTATTCTAATAAATTCCAATTCATGTGTGTCTCCCAAAAGGTGTGTACAGCAAGGATGATTGTGGTAAACTAAAAAATCAAAGACTCAAATCATATAAGACGCTCCAAGCAAAGCACATATCATGTGGCGAATAAAAATACAGCTCCAAGTAAAGTTACCGATGGCCGAAGACGAAAGAGGGGATGCCTTCTGGGGCATCCCTAAGCTTAGGCTTTTGATTGTCCTTGGATTTTAACTTGGGGTGCCTTGGGCATCCCCAAGCTTAGGCTCTTGCCACTCCTTGTTCCATAATCCATCAAATCTTTACCCAAAACTTGAAAACTTCACAACACAAAACTTAAAAGAAAATCTTCGTGAGCTCCGTTAGTAAAAGAAAACAAACCACCACTTCAAGGTACTGTAATTAACTCATTATTTATTTATATTGGTGTTAAACCTACTGTATTCCAACTTTTCTATGGTTCATAAACTCTATTACTAGCCATAGATTCATCAAAATAAGCAAACAACACACGGAAAACAGAATCTGTCAAAAACAGAACAGTCTGTAGTAATATGTAGGTTCTGAATACTTATGGAACCCCAAAAATTCTAAAATAAATTGCTGGACGTGAGGAATTTATCTATTAATCATCTGAAAAAATAATTAACTAAATATTTTTCTCTAGTAAAAAATGGCAGCAATTCTCGCGAGCGCTAAAGTTTCTATTTTTTACCGCAAGATCAAAAAGACTTTCCCCAAGTCTTCCCAACGGTTCTACTTGGCACAAACACTAATTAAACACAAAAAACACAACCAAAACAGAGGCTAGATAAATTATTTATTATTAAACAGGAACAAAAAGCAAGGAATTAAAATAAAATTGGGTTGCCTCCCAACAAGCGCTATCGTTTAACGCCCCTAGCTAGGCATAAAAGCGAGGATAGATCTAGGTATTGCCATGACAGTGATAAGGTAAATCGCGAAAGCTCATCTCATACTCCCTACGTTCAGCAGCAAGCTTTCTTTGTGGCAAACAAAAGTAATCAAAAGGGCTAAATTTAATGGGACAAAAGTCCCCAAGATCAAACTCGGGAGGTGTTGGTTCCTCCTTTGGCCCCTCATATTGCACAACCAATTCATCTTCATAGGCATTCTTTTGGAAAAAAGTCACAAGCCTTTGTTCAAGGTGAAACCCTAGCCCATTGTTCTGGATGGCAAGATTATCATTAAGTTCAGAGATCCTATTAACAAGAACATCGGCAGGAACCTTTTTTCTAAGGTTTTCATTAAAAGCAACATGATCCAAAGATCGTAAACGCATAATGTCTTCTTGATAAAAAAGGATTGCTTCTATGGGAGGACGGCCAACATCCACCCTATAATGCGCAAAAATTTCATTGGCCTCTTTTATTATAAATCTGAACTCATGAGCTAAAAAGATGGTTGCTGCTCGCTTAACAGAAGAATGCTCAATATTAGAAGATTCTAGGAAAATCCTTTCAAGTTCAACTATGAGCAAAGATATAGCATCCGCAAGACTACTAGTTTTATGAAGGATAGATCCGCTCATGGTGGGCAAAGCACCGGCACAAGTAAAGAAATCTTGAATAACTCCCTTCCCAAATATTACCGCTACCAATCCGAAACTTTTTAGTGTGTAAAATAGTAGGATTTTCAAGAGGATCATCAAAATCATCAAAGTTTTCCATATTATTATCCTTATCAATGATAACCTCCCCAGTTTCAGACATGATGCAAACAAATTGCAAAAAGAACGAGCACACAGAAGGTAGGAAGGGAGAAGAGGCGAACGGGAAAAAGAGGGCGAATAAAACGGCAAGGCTGAAGTGGGGGAGAGGAAAACGAGAGGCAAATGGAAAATAATGTAATGCGAAGGATAAGAGTTGTGATGGGTAATTAGTATGTCTTGACTTGGCGTAGATCTCCCCGGCAACGGCGCCAGAAATCTTTCTTGCTACCTCTTGAGCATGCGTTGGTTTTCCCTTGAAGAGGAAAGGGTGGTGCAACAAAGCAGCGTAAGTATTCCCTCAGTTTTTGAGAACCAAGGTATCAATCCAGTAGGAGACCACACGCGAGTCACCTCGTACCTACACAAACAAATAAGAACCTCGCAACCAATGCGATAAAGGGGTTGTCAATCCCTTCACGGCCACTTGCAGGAGTGAGATCTGATAGAGATAATAATAATAACATATTTTTTTTGGTATTTTTATGATATAGATTGAAAGTAAAGATTGCAAAATAAAATAGATTGGAAACTTGTATGATGGAAAATAGACCCCGGGGCCATAGGTTTCACTAGTGGCTTCTCTCAAGATAGCATAAGTATTACGGTGGGTGAACAAATTACTGTCGAGCAATTGATAGAATTAAGCATAGTTATGAGAATATCTAGGTATGATCATGTATATAGGAATCACGTCCATGAAAAGCAGACCGACTCCTGCCTGCATCTACTACTATTACTCCACACATTGACAGCTATCCAGCATGCATCTAGAGTATTAAGTTCATAAGAACAGAGTAACGCTTTAATCAAGATGACATGATGTAGAGGGATAAATTCATGCAATATGATATAAACCCCATCTTTTTATCCTCGATGGCAACAATACAATACGTGTCGTTTCCCCTACTGTCACTGGGATCGAGCACCACAAGATTGAACCCAAAGCTAAGCACTTCTCCCATTGCAAGAAAGATCAATCTAGTAGGCCAAACCAAACTGATAATTCGAAGAGACTTGCAAAGATAACCAATCATACATAAAAGAATTCAGAGAAGATTCAAATATTGTTCATAGATAATCTTGATCATAAACCCACAATTCATCGGATCTCGACAAACACAGAAAAAAGAGTTACATTGAATAGATCTCCAAGAAGATCGAGAAGAACTTTGTATTGAGATCCAAAGAGAGAGAAGAAGCCATCTAGCTAATAACTATGGACCCGAAGGTCTGAAGTAAACTACTCACACATCATCGGAGGGGGCATGGAGTTGATGTAGAGGTCCTCCGTGATCAATGCCCCCTCCGGAGGAGCTCCTGAAAAGGCCCCAAGATGGGATCTCTTGGGTACAGAAGGTTGCGGCGGTGGAAATAGGGTTTCGTGGTGCTCCTGGATGTTTTGGGGGTACGTAGGTGTATATAGGAGGAAGAAGTAGGTCGGTTGAGCCACGAGGGGCCCACAAGGGGGAGGGTGCGCCCCCTGCCTCTTGGCCACCTTGTTGGTTGCTTGACGTCCAATCCAAGTCCTCTGGATCACGTTTGTTCCAAAAATCACGCTCCTGAAGGTTTCATTCCGTTTGGACTCCGTTTGATATTCTTTTTTTGCGAAACACTGAAATAGGCAAAAAAGCAGCAATTTGGGCTAGGCCACCGGTTAATAGGTTAGTCCCAAAAATAATATAAAAGTGTAAAATAAAGCCCATTAACATCCAAAACAGATAATATAATAGCATGGAACAATAAAAAATTATAGATACTTCGGAGACGTATCAGGAAAGAGGGGCCGCGCCCCCTCCCCTTGTCCTATTCGGACTCCCCTTAGGGCGGGGGGGGGGGTGGGCCACCTCTTTGCTACGGCCCTCTCTCTCTCTCCTAAGGCCCACTAAGGCCCATAACTTCCTGGAGGGGGGGGGGTCCGGTAACCCTCCGGCACTCCGGTTTTATCCGGAACACTTCTGCTGTCCGAATAACATGGTCCAATATATCAATCTTTATGTCTCGACCATTTCGAGACTCCTCGTCATGTTCGTGATCACATCCAGGACTCCGAACAACCTTCGGTACATCAAACCACATAAGTCACAATACATATCATCATCGAACGTTAAGCGTGCGGACCCTATGGGTTCGAGAACTATGTAGACATGACCGAGACACATCTCCGGTCAATAACCAATAGCGGAACATGGATGCTCATATTGGTTCCTACATATTCTACAAAGATATTTATCGGTCAAACCGCATAACAACATACGTTGTTCCCTTTGTCATCGGTATGTTACTTGCCCGAGATTTCATCACCGGTATCATCATACCTAGTTCAATCTCGTCACCGGCATGTATCTTTACTCGTTCATTTATTCTCTATGTCTTTCCGATCATCGGACAAGTCAACCAAGGTCCACACTTTGTTCTCATACATGGATCTCATCTCAGATTTCATGGCCTCAAGCCATTTCGCAGAATTTGGGCTCATCATCACTTCCTCATAGTTCGTAGGTTCGTCATGGTCTAGTAACATGACCTCCAGAACAGGATTACTATACCACTCTGGTGCGGACCGTACTCTGGTTGACCTACGAGGTTCGGCAGTAACTTGATCTGAAGTTTCATGATCATCATCATTATCTTCCTCACTAATTGGTGTAGGAATCACTAGAACTGATTTATGTGATGAACTACTTTCCAATTCGGGAGAAAGTATAATTACCTCATCAAGTTTTACTTTCCTCCCACTCACTTGTTTCAAGAGAAACTCCTTCTCTAGAAAGGATCCATTCTTAGCCACAAATATCTTGCCTTCGGAGATGTGATAGAAGGTGTAACCAATAGTTTCCTTTGGGTATGCTATGAAGATGCATTTCTCCGATTTGGGTTCGAGCTTATCAGGTTGAAGCTTTTTCTCATAAGCATCGCAGCCCCAAACTTTAAGAAACGACATTTTAGGTTTCTTGCCAAACCACAGTTCATATGGTGTCGTCTCAACGGATTTAGATGGTGCCCTATTTAATGTGAATGCAGTCGTCTCTAAAGCATAACCCCAAAACGATAGCGGTAAATCGGTAAGAGACATCATAGATCTCACCATATCTAATAAAGTGCGGTTACGACGTTCGGACACACCATGATGCTATGGTGTTCCAGGTGGCGTGAGTTGCGAAACTATTCTGCGTTGTTTCAAATGAAGACCAAACTCATAAATCAAATATTCACCTCCACGATCAGATCGTAGAAACTTAATTTTCTTATGACGATGATTTTCCACTTCACTCTGAAATTCTTTGAACTTTTCAAATGCTTCAGACTTATGTTTCATCAAGTAGATATACCCATATCTGCTTAAATCATCTATGAAGGTCAGGAAATAACGATACCCGCCGCGAGCATCAACACTCATCCGACCGCATACATCAGTATGTATTATTTCCAACAAGTCCGTTGCTCGCTCCATTGTTCCGCAGAACGGAGTCTTAGTCATCTTGCCCATGAGGCATGGTTCGCAAGCATCGAGTGATTCTAAAAGCCCATCAGCATGGAGTTTCTTCATGCGCTTTACACCAATATGACCTAAATGGCAGTGCCACAAATAAGTTGCACTATCATTATTAAACTTATATCTTTTGGCTTCAATACTATGAATATGTGTATCACTACTAATGAGATTCAATGAAAATAGACCACTCATCAAGGGTGCATGACCATAAAAGATATTGCTCATATAAATAGAACAACCATTATTCTCTGATTTAAATGAATAACCATCTCGCATCAAACAAGACCCAAATATAATGTTCATGCTTAACGCTAGCACCAAATAACAATTATTCAGGTCTAATACTAGTCCTGAAGATAGATGTAGAGGTAGCGTGCCGACCGGGATCACATCAACTTTGGAACCATTTCCCACGCGCATCGTCACCTTGTCCTTAGCCAATCTTTGCTTAATCAGTAGCCCCTGTTTCGAGTTGCAAATGTGAACAACAGAACCAGTATCAAATACACAGGCGCTACTGCGAGCATTAGTAAGGTACACATCAATAACATGTATATCAAATATACCTTTCACTTTGACATCCTTCTTATCCGCAAAATACTTGGGGCGGTTCTGCTTCCAATGACTAGTCCCTTTGCAGTAGAAGCACTTAGTTTCATGCTTAGGTCTAGACTTGGATTTCTTCACTTGAGCAGCAACTTGCTTGCCGTTCTTCTTGAAGTTCCCCTTCTTCCCTTTGCCCCTCTTCTTGAAACTAGTGGTCTTGTTGCATATCAACACTTGATGCTCCTCTTCATTTCTACCTCCGCAGCCTTTAGCATTGCGAAGAGCTCGGGAATTGTCTTATGCATCCCTTGCATATAGTTCATCACGAAGCTTTTTTATCTTGGTAGCAGTGGTTGAAGAACTCTGTCAATGACACTATCATTAGGAAGATTAAGTCCCAGTTGAGTCAAGTGGTTGTGGTACCCAGACATATTGAGTATATGTTCACTGACAGAACTATTCTCCTCCATCTTACAGTTGTAGAACTTATTGGAGACTTCATATCTCTCAATCCAGGCATTTACTTGAAATATTAACTTCAACTCTTGGAACATCTCAAATGCTCCATGACGTTCAAAATGTTGTTGAAGTCCCGGTTCTAAGCCGTAAAGCATGGCATACTGAACTATCGAGTAGTCATCAGCTTTACTCTGCCAGACGTTCTTAACATCATCAGTAGAATCTACAGCAGGCCTAGCACCTAGCGGTGCTTCCAGGATGTAATTCTTCTATGTAGAAATGAGGATAATCCTCAAGTTACGGACCCAGTCTGTGTAGTTTCTACCATCATCTTTCAACTTAGCTTTCTCTAGGAACGCATTAAAATTCAAAGAAACAGTAGCACGAGCCATTTATCTACAACAACATAGATATGCAAAATACTATCAGGTACTAAGTTCATGATAAATTAAAGTTAAATTAATCATATTACTTAAGAACTACCACTTAGATAGACATCCCTCTAATCATCTAAGTGATCACGTGATCCATATCAACTAAACCATGTCTGATCATCACGTGAGATGGACTAGTTTTTAATGGCGAACATCACCATGTTGATCATATCTGCTATATGATTCACGCTCGACCTTTTGGTCTCAGTGTTCTGAGGCCATATCTGCATATGCTAGGCTCGTCAAGTTTAACATCAGTATTCTGCTTGTATAAAACTGGCTTGCACCCATTGTATGTGAACGTAGAGCTTATCACACCCGATCATCACATGGTGTCTCGGCACGACAAATTGTAGCAACGGTGCATACTCAGGGAGAACAGTTATACCTTCAAATTTAGTGAGAGATCATCTTATAATGCTACCGCCATACTAAGAAAAATAAGATGCATAAAGGATAAACATCACATGCAATCAATATAAGTGATATGATATGGCCATCATCATCTTGTGCCTTTGATCTCCATGTTGGGGAACACAGTATTTCAAAAATGTACCTACGATCACGCAAGATCTATCTAGGAGATGCATATCAACGAGAGGGGAGAGTGTGTCTACGTACCCTCATAGACCGAAAGCGGAAGCGTTTAGTAACACGGTTGATGTAGTCGAACGTCTTCGCGATCCAACCGATCCAAGTACCGAATGCATGACACCTCCGCGATCTGCACACGTTCAGCTCGGTGACGTCCCTTGAACTCTTGATCGAGTTGAGTCCGAGGGAGAGTTTCGTCAGCATGACGGCGTGGTGACGGTGATGATGATGTTACCGGCGCAAGGCTTCGCCTATGCACTACAATGATATGACCGAGGTGTTAACTATGGAGTGGGGCTCCACACGCGGATAGGAACAGTTGATGTGTGTTCTATGGGTGCCCTCCCCACGTATATAAAGGAGGGAGAGGGAGGGAGGCAGCCTAGGGCGCTGTAACGCCCCGGATGCAACTTTCCATATTTGTAACTCCGACTTTTGCCTTTTCCGGAGTTGCGATATGAGATTCCCATCGTGGTTGGGTTTTGTCTTCATTTTGCATTTTGTTCATGTCATGCATTTCATATCATGTCATCATGTGCATCGCATTTGCATACGGGTTCGTCTGATGCGTCCGAGATTTTTCCCCGTTGTCCGTTTTGTAATCTGACACTCCTACCTGCACCAGCGTCCCCCTTTTGTCTCTTTTCGTGTGCGGGTGTTAAACATTCTCGGAATGGACCGAGATTTGCTAAGCGGCCTTGGTACACCACAGGTAGACCGCCTGTCAAATTCCGTGTCATTTGGAGTCCGTTTGATACTCCAACGGTTAACCGAGGAACCGTAAAGGCCTCGTGTGTGTTGCAGCCCAACACCCCTCCAAAACGGCCCAATAACCCTTCCAAACCACTTCCATGTCCTCCACCGTCGGATCACGATCGCGTGGTCGAAAACTACACCTCATTTGGACATTCCGAACTCCCTCTACCTATAAATTCGTCTTCCCCATCCAAATTTGAGGCAAACTCCAACCCTAACCCTAAACGCCTTGAAATCCATGCCTCCACAATGCCACCGCCGCCTCCCGCCGCGCAGGCCCGCCAGGCCCATCCACGGCCCGCCCGAGCCCATCTGGGGCCCGGGTCAACCCGCCAGACCTCGCCCCTACTTGGATCCGCACGCCGCCTGCGCCCTTGCGACGCCGCCCGCGCGCCGACCGCCGCCTCGCGTGCTCCGCCTCACCGTCGTTCCGGTCGTTGTCTTCGCCCAGATCCGGCGAGAGCCGACCTCCACGCCCCGGATCCGCTGCCCCTGCGCCATTCCCGCCGTTCCTCGTCGCCGGTGCGCCCGCCAAGGCCAGAGGACGCCGCGCCGCCGCCCTGGTCCATCCTCTGCTTCGTGCCATAGGAGCACGACGGGGCTCCCGCTTGCCTGCGCGCATGGGCCTCGTGGGCCCTACACGGCCCAGCTGAGCCGACCCATATCCTCCAGTCGGCCTGCTCCCTCCTCTGCTTTCTGGGCCAAGCCCATGGTGAGAGCCCACTAAATCCCGCCCGAGCGTCTTTTTGCTTACCCGTGCTCATTCTGTTTTTTTACTAAGTCCTGAGTTTCTAGTATTTTAGGCCATGTTCATCGCATCACATATTGGTGACCGTAGCTCCAAATCGTGCATTTGATATATCAAACTGTTCATTGGGAGATGCTCTTCATTTCATTCCATTGTGGAATGCTTGTTTGAGTCCATCTTGATGCCCAAATTGTTATTGCAAGAGTTCTATAATATGTTTGCTCCTGTTACTTAGTAGATTATGAGGATTTGTCATTTTTGTCACATTTGTTGTGTGCATCATATGGGCATGAGCTCTACATGTGTTTTGATCTATGCCATGCCATCTTTACAGGGGTGTATGCCATGTATTCTTGTGATCTTTGTGGTGAATAGCACAAGCATGAAAAGTAGCCTTCGTGATATGCCTGATTTCAGGGACTTAGGATTCTACTAAGTCATTTCCCTGCTGTTATTTTGATGCCATGTAACCATGTTGCTACAGTGAGATACATGCTTTATTTGAGTTGCTTAAGTAAGGATGATTTGGACATATGGTTATGCTCTATCCATTCATGCCCCTGTTTGCAATTATGGAGTGCCCTAGCATGTCTCAATCTTGCTCTACTTTTGCTATAAAATGTTTCGGGAAGATTGTTTACATGTGAATCAATTTTGCCATGGTTGTTGTAGTTGATCCATGCATGCTATGAACTTGCTCTTGTCTTGGTTAGCTTAATAAACATGTCTTCTTGCTGATGATGTGCTTGTTTTGTCATGCAATGCTTTGTGATGAGTGATTTGAGCTCGCAAAGATGCCTTCATAATTCTGTTTATGCCATGCTGAGTTTTTTGTGCTAAGTCTGAATCTGTTATTAAAACTTGCTAGGTTTACATGGGTGCCATCATATCTTATATGCCTTTTTGGATCTTGGTCAGTAAGAGACTTTTGTTCTATGCTTTCATTAGATTCATGACATACCTTTTTTTGCTATGATTTTCTCCTGTAGCATGTTGTTAGCTTGCTCTAAACATTGCTTCCCGATGTTAATTCATGGCATGTTAGTATTTTCACTAAGTCTGTGAAGCTGATATCTTTTGCACTTTTGCCATGCTTGTTTGAACCTGCTCTTGTGTGATTTAGCCGTAGCTCAGTGTTCATGTTTTGTCAAGCATCTTGAGTACATCACTGCCATATGTTTTGTTGCTATGTTGGAGTGCAGTAGCTTAGTTTCTTGTTGCATTCTATTTGGCATCATGCTATTAATCGCAGGATTGTGCCATTCTTGTTTTGCTTGCCATTCGCAAACCATGCATCCGATTCCGGTGATCTTTATATCGATTTCGACCGAAATCATCTCATCTTTCTAGAGGAACACTTGGTTTTCCAAGTTGATGCCTTGTTATTTCTTTCCCTTCCGAAGCACACATATGCATTGCATATCACATCCCGCATGTCATGCCATGTTTTGCATCGTGTTGCTTGTGCATTGCACCATGATTGATTGTTGGTCCTTTGCTTGTATTCTTGCCTTGGGTAGAGCCAGGAGACGAGTACGTGATCGAGGAACCTATTGAGTACGTTTTCGAGGATCAAGCTTTCGTCAACTCTGAGAACTTTGCAGGCAAGATGACCATACCCCGAAATCACTTCTATCTTTGCTTGCTAGTTGCTCGCTCTTTTGCTATGACGCGATACCTACCACTAGCTATATCATGACTCCCATATTGCCATGTCAAGCCTCTAACCCACCTTTCCTAGCAAACTGTTGCTTGGCTATGTTACCGCTTTGCTCAGCCCCTCTTATAGCGTTGCTAGTTGCAGGTGAAGATGAAGTTTGTTCCATGTTTGGAACATGGATATTTGTTGGGATATCATTATTATATCTTGTTTACTTTAATGCATCTATATACTTGGTAAAGGGTGGAAGGCTCGGCCTTATGCCTGGTGTTTTGTTCCACTCTTGCTGCCCTAGTTTCCGTCATACCGGTGTTATGTTCCTTGATTTTGAGTTCCTTACGCGGTTGGGTGTTATGGGAACCCCTTGACAGTTTGCTTTGAATAAAAATCCTCCAGCAAGGCCCAACCTTGGTTTTACTTTTGCCTAACAACCTATCACCTTCCCATGGGTTCTGCAAACTCAAGGGTCATCTTTATTTTAACCCCCTCCGGCCAGTGCTTCTCTAAGTGTTGGTCCAAACCAGAGCAACTTTCGGCACCACCTCGGGGAAACTTCAGGGCTAGTTTTAGTTGTACGTAGTGTTCATCCGGTGTTGCCCTGAGAACGAGATGTGTGCAGCTCCTATCAAGATGTCGGCGCATCGAGCGGTCTTGCTGGTCTTGTTTTACCATTGTTGAAATGTCTTGTAACAGGGATTCCGAGTCTGATCGGGTCTTCCTAGGAGAAGGAATATCCTTCGTTGACCATGAGAGCTTGTGATGGGCTAAGTTGGGACACCCATGCAGGGTTTTGAACTTTCGAAAGTTGTGCCTGCGGTTATGGGCAAATGGGAATTTGTTAATATCCGGTTGTAGAGAACTTGACACTTAACTTAATTAAAATGAATCAACCGCGTGTGTAGCCGTGATGGTCTCTTTTCGGCGGAGTCCGGGAAGGGAACACGGTCTCGTGTTATGTTTGAACGTAAGTAGCTTCAGGATCACTTCTTGATCGTTATTAGTTTCTCGACCGTGCTTTGCTTATCTTCTCGTTCTCTTTTGTGTAAGTTAGCCACCATGTATGCTAGTGCTTGCTACAGCTCCACCTCACTACCCTTTCCTACCTTTAAGCTTAAATAGTCTTGATCTCGTGGGTGTGAGATTGCTGAGTCCTCATGACTCATAGATACTTCCAAACAGATGCAGGTGCCGATGATGCCAGTGCAGGTGACGCAACTGAGCTCAAGTGGGAGGTCGATGAAGTTCGTGTTCGTTGTGTTGTTTCGTTTCCAGTTGATCAGTAGTGGAGCCTAGTTGGGACGATCGGGGATCTAGCATTTGGGGTGGTCTTTCTTTATTTTGGTTCCATAGTCGGACCTTGATTGTATTCTTGGATGATGTATGTTATATTTACGTATTGTGTGAAGTGGCGATTGTAAGCCAACTCTTTATCCCTTTCTTATTCAGTAAATGGGATGTGTAAAGATTACCCCTCTTGCGACATGCCTACCTAGTGGCTATGCCTCTAAGTCATGCCCTGACACGTGGGAGATATAGCCACATTGTGGGTGTTACAAGTTGGTTCAGAGCCTTCCTTGACTTAGGAGCCCCCTGCTTGATCGAATCGCTGACGTTGTTGAGTCTAGAACAAAATGTTTTGAGTCATAGGATTATATATATCAGAGAGTAGGATTCTTTTTACTCCTCAGTCCCTTCGTCCCTCTGGTGAGGCCTCCTGACGTAGAGTTTTGACTATTCTCTTCTCAAATTTCACGAAATTTTTTTAGGATCACGCGGGTATCTTGGAATCGTTCCGATGGTTTTGTGATGAGAACATTGTTCTTCGTGCCTCCTGACATTTAGGGGTTGTGGCAGTGTCCCGGGGAGTTGAGATCCAAGGTGTTGTCGTCACAATTTTATCGTTGCAGTTCTGGAATACCTGAGTTCGCCGACATCGAAAATCTCTTTTATGCAATTGTTGGTGAGATAACCTCGACACCACCCAGTACTGGGGCGGGAGTTCGGGAGTATTGCCATAACTCGTATAATAGATGATTTTCGAAGTTTGAGGTAAACGATTTCCGAAGGTTTCTTGGTTATGTGTTGAAGGATGGATACAGCTGGATGTGGGAATTGTTAGTTTGGGTGAGATATTATGCTTCCCCTGTATCCCCAACACCTGATTGCATAACCAGAAAGTTTCGGGAGTTTATAAGTGGGAATTCAAGTATCACGTAGGATATCTTTCCCGCAGACACATGATACGATATGGGATCTATCATATGTTTGTTTCTGGCTTATGTTGCAAGCCAATCCTTTGTTTTGTTTTTTGTTGTGGTATTCGAGTTGCTTCTATGTCAAATGTGGATTCCATACCTTTCCTAAGCGGTATTCTCATATTTCTGTGTGAATACTAATCCTTCTTGGTCATCGTGGTGGTCATGCAAATTCGTTTTCAACCGGCGTGTTTCTCTTCAAGTGGATGTGATCATTCTTCAACGTCCACAAAATCACCTCTTAGTTTTCCCAACGTTGTTTGCTTAATTCTTCCCAAGTTGCCTTTGTTTTTCCCGCCCTCCCACCCTTTTTCTTCAAGTACTCGAATTTCTTAATCAAGTATCCTTTTATTGATGGGAAGTCTCTCCATTCTTTTCTGTCAATGTTCTTATCCGGTGATTCTCAGGAAGATACTAACGGAGCTTCAAGTTCATCATTCTTCGTTCTATTTCTTCTCCGGTGGATTCAATTCAAGTTTTTGGTGTTGATCATATTCCTTTCATTGTTTAAAATGCTTTCCCATGCTGTTGCACCTCCTAATCATTCACTTCTCGCTATTCATTTGTTCCGGAGTGCTGAAGATATCTCAGAAGGCTCGTCTTGTCATTCAAGATCCGTTCAACCTATTTTGAGGATGTTATCTCATTCAAGCCATTTAAATCAACTGGTGCAATCTCTCTTTTAAATCGTTCAACAGTGTATCTTTTGAGTGGGCCCTAACCCATAGGTCTTTTCCCAGGATCTTACCTGACTCTTCTATTTTCTCGGAGCTATTCTCAAATCTTCTAAAGTTTGACGTAAGAATGAATTTTCATCAGTCAATTACCTTCTCCAATATCACTTTGAAATTCTTTTCATCTTTGGCTCAACCTTTCCTCTTCTAATAATTCCGGAGTACCTCAACAATTCATGGTGGTGTTTCTCATCATCATTCTCTGCATTTGAAGACCGAAGAAGAGTTTTCCTCCAAATCTTATCCGTTCTCTCAAAGATTCATGAATCTAGCTTGTTGCCATCCTCTCATAATTGTTTTCGATTGTGAGAATTCTTTTCAACCATTCGGAGCATTTCAAGAGCCTTTTTTCAGTTTTGATTCTCCAGAGGCCATCATTTTAGAAGATTTATTCATTCTCAGCTTTGAGCTCTCGTTCTCCAAATCTTACTGGTGCATCATCCAAGTATTCTCTAGTCAGTTCATGATCTCTTCGTTCACTTGTATCTAAATTCTCTCAAGCATCTTCATTCATTTGCTAATTCTTCCCGGTGTTTCTTTATCTTTTCTTCATTCATTTTTAATTCTTATGGTGGTCCGTTCAAGAGTTCTCTTCCTTGGGTTCTCATATCAATTCATTCGTTCTTTCCAATCCTACCGGTGGTTCATTGAAGACTTTCTCAAGTTTACGCTATATCTCTCTTAATCCTTACAACGAGAATAAGTAGTATGCCAAATCCGTTGCTTGTCATCAATTTAATTAATGAAGGATAAGCATAATGTAATTCTTATTTTTGTTTCATCCAATTGATTAATTCTTTATTCCGGAGGTTCATCAAGATTCTTGATTTCATTTGTTCATCTTTCTTTTCTGGAGTTCCAGGTCTTATGCTTTATCTCGTTGCGAATCTCCATCTAAATCATCGCAAGGCTTCACCTTGTGTTTTCAACTTCTCCTTCCTTTCGTTTGATCATCCTTTTTGTTACCGGAGTTCTTCATGGAGGCTTTACATGATGGTTCATAAAGGATTTAATTCCTTCTCGAAGTGTTCATCGAGATTCTTTTCAGAGGAGTTCAAGCATTCTTCATCTTGCATTCCAAAGTGCAGTTCTTCCTATCTTATCTGTTGAAGTGGTGTTATGTCATTCTTGACAATTTCTTTGTGCTTCTTAATTCACAAGTTGTTTAAGAATGAGATATTTTAAACCCATAATTTTCTCTTCATTCATGAGATGCTTTGCAACTCGTCAACCTCTTCATTGGAGTTATCTTGGGTTATATTTCACCTAAAGCCTTCCCTAAGGAATGTTTCTTATTGTGGTGTCTATCAATGATCCAAGTTTTTTTCTCCTATCCTCTCGGCGAAAGGAGTTGTCATCTCGTTGTTGACCTCAATCCAGTCTATTGTTTCCGTTAGTGACAGAATTTCACCTCATAATTTTGAGTTGTCTTCCATAAGCCCACATCAAGCTTATCCTTTCGTTGTTGATAATCCAACAACTCCGTTCGAGAATATGTTGTAAGTGCTCTCTCAAGATCTTGTTTCCCTCCGTTCATTTCATTCCATTCTTTCTTCCTCCGGAGGCATTGTGATGTTGCTCTTTTCTCTCATCATCTCGAATGGTGAGGATCATGTTCTTTGCGTGCTTATCCATTTAACCAGTGAGGGAGTCCTAGATTAGGGGGTCTCCAGACAGCCGGACTATATCCTTTGGCCGGACTGTTGGACTATGAAGATACAAGATTGAAGACTTCGTCTCGTGTCCGGATCGGACTCTACTTGGCGTGGAAGGCAAGCTAGGCAATACGGATGTATATCTCCTCCTTTGTAACCGACCCTGTGTAACCCTAGCCCCTCCGGTGTCTATATAAACCGGAGGGTTTTAGTCCGTAGGACAAGATACAATCATACCATAGGCTAGCTTCTAGGGTTTAGCCTCTCTGATCTCGTGGTAGACCAACTCTTGTAATACTCATATCATCAAGAACAATCAAGCAGGACATAGGGTTTTACCTCCATCAAGAGGGCCCGAACCTGGGTAAACATCGTGTCACCTGCCTCCTGTCACCATCTGCCTTAGACGCACAGTTCGGGACCCCCTAACCGAGATCCGCTGGTTTTGACACCGACATTGGTGCTTTCATTGAGAGTTCCACTATGTCGTCATCATAAGGAAGATGACTCGTCTCGTTGTCAAGGACAACATCACCTCTGGGGGAGCCCTGGCTTTAGGCCAAACTCTCTGACTAGGCGGCTTCATCATGACCGCCCGCTCGGCCGCTGCGCGACGATGACCTCTCGGGTCATCGAAAATAGCCTCCACATCGGCTCAAAATTTGCCGAGCAGATGGATCCAATGGAGCTCTCCCCTTTGAACGAATTCTTGGATTGCATTGCCGCTCTAGGAGTCACTACGGACTACAATAGGATCGGGCTTAAACCCGACCAAAGGGAGATTAACTCTCCGCCGGTCACCCATCAGATAGCGATGGTGGAGGAGCAGTGCGGAAATTCTCCCTGTATCCTGAGGATGAACTATGTCTGGATTCCCGAGCCCTCCGAACAGGATACTCGCTCATGGGAGGACGCCGCCCTAACCCTGAATCCAGAATTAGGCCGCATATTGAACCCGCGGGGCAACATCCCGGAGCCCGAACTTCCAAGATCAGAAACTCCCCTGCCCCGGGATCACAGATTGGGTCAAGGTCTGGACTTAAATCCACCCACCCACCCAGATACAAACTATCTTTCCCACATTAGGCAAGCGCCCCAAGAGACAGTACATCACTATTGGGCCAGATTCCTCCTTGTAATGAACAAGGTCAAGGACTGCCTCGAGGAAGATGCAATTTCGTTCTTTTGGAACAATTGCACTGACAAGGGAGTCCTCAACGCCATAAGTCACCGTGACGTAGCACACTTCGCTGACTTGGCGAACAAAGTACGGAAATACTGTGCGATGGAAAGTGCCTGGAAAACCCAAACGCAATTTTGGGATAATACGGCTCTGACAAAACTCCCAGTCCGAACTAAAAGGGCGCACTCTCATAAGTCGCCCGACTCAATTACAAAGAAGCAAAAGCCCACTACAGGGCATGGAACCGTATTGGAGGGATGGCTCAACGGGCCCTGCAAAATCCATAGTACATCGGATACCATATCAACACACAACCTTAGAGCATGTTGGGTACTCCGGCAAGTGGCCAAAAGCGGTGAGGATCTCCTCACCCAAAATACCTCAGAGCACCTTCCCACGGATTAAAACACAGTATTAACGGTCTTCAAGACCTTCGCCTCAAATAATAGGCTTAAGCGAGCACTCCGCGGCCTAGCCGAAGTCTGCCACGTGGCAGCACTAAATCCATGGAGTGACACGGCTATCACCTTCAACGCCAGTGACGAACCTAAATTCCGAACAGCCCGAGCACCAGCCGCTTTGGTCCTCAGTCCAATTGTGGATGGCTTTTGGCTCACTAAGGTGTTCATGGATGGCGGCAGCGGATTAAACCTCATCTATGAGGAAACTCTCCAAAAAATGGACATAGACAGCAACCGTATTGAGCAAAGCAGTACGACCTTCCGAGGAATCGTCCCTAGTAGGGAGGTACGTTGCCCTGCGAAAATCACACTTGATGTGGTATTCGGCACTCCAGAGAATTACATGTCCGAAGAAATTACATTCCAAGTGGCCTCGTTCAGTAGCAGATACCACGCCCTTCCAGGGCGGGAGGCATTCATGATTTTTTAAGCCATACCCCATTACGGGTACATGAAGCTCAAAATGCCCAGACCCAAGGGAATTATCACTCTAGCTAGTGATCCGGACATAGCACTCCGCACCGAGAACAAAACAGCCGCACTAGCCCTCGAGGCATTATCTGAAGCCCTTGTGGCGGAGGAGTTAACCGTGCTTCTCTCCATGGTGGACAGGGATGACTTGATACTAGACAAAAGATCCAAGTCCACCTCCTTTAAACCAGCGGATGAAATAGTTAAATTCCAAGTCCATCCAATGGACCCTACAGAAACAGCATCCATTGGGGCACAGTTAGACCCTGCTGTAGACGCCGCACTACGGGAGTTTCTATGCGAGAATTGGGATATATTTGCCTGGCATCCTTCAGACATGCCAGGAATCCCACGCAGATTGGCCGAGCATAGCCTTAATATTCTAAAAGGATTCAAGCCGGTCAAGCAGACTCTTCGGCGTTTCTCTGAACCTAAGCGACAAGCCATGGGAGAGGAGCTGGCCAAGCTACTAGAAGCCGGATTCATTAAAGAAATAAAACATCCGGATTGGCTAGCAAACCTGGTGATGGTACCAAAGAAGGACAAATCCTGGCACCTATGTGTCGACTTCAAAGACCTTAATAAGGCTTGCCCAAAGGATCCCTTCCCACTCCCTCGCATCGATCAAATCATCGACGCTACCGCAGGACACGAATCATTGTGCTTCCTCGACGCGTACTCCAGTTACCACCAGATTAAGATGGCGGAGTCTGATCAAGCCGCAACGGCATTTATAACACCATACGGCCCCTTCTGCTTTAACACAATGCCCTTTGGGCTCAAAAACGCCGGCGCAACATATCAGCGCATGATCCAGACATGTCTGGAAAAGTAGATCAGTAAGACTGTGGAGGCATATGTAGACGATGTGGTCATTAAAACCAGACACGTCGACTCTTTAATAGACGACTTGAGGCTCACGTTCACCAATCTCCGAACATACGACATTAAGCTCAATCCAGCAAAATGCGTTTTCGGCATTCCCGCTGGAAAGCTCCTGGGCTTCATCGTCTCCAGTAGAGGAGTTGAAGCAAATCCGGCTAAAATCCGAGCTCTGTCATAGTTGGCTATCCCAACTGACCTCAAGAAAATCCAGAAATTGACTGGATGCTTGGCGGCTTTAAGCCGCTTTATCTCCTGATTAGGAGAAAAGTGCTACCTCTTGAGCACTGCGTTGGATTTCCCTGAAGAGGAAGGGATGATGCAGCAAAGTAGCGTAAGTATTTCCCTCAGTTTTTGAGAACCAAGGTATCAATCCAGTAGGAGGCTACGCTCGAGTCCCTCGTATCTACACAAAAACAATAGCTCAACGCAACCAACGTGCTTAGGGGTTGTCAATCCCTTCATGATCACTTACGAAAGTGACATCTGATAGAGATGATAAATAATATTTTTGGTATTTTTGGTATAGAGATGCAAAGTAAATAAAGTAAAAGCAAAGTAAAAGCAAAGCAATAATAAAGTGGTGGAGATTGATATGATGAGAAAGAGACCCGGGGGCCATAGGTTTCACTAGTGGCTTCTCTCAAGAGCATAAGTATTCTACGGTGGGTGAACAAATTACTATTGAGCAATTGACAGAATTGAGCATAGTTATGAGAATATCTAGGTATGATCATGTATATAGGCATCACATCCGAGACAAGTAGACCGAAACGATTCTGCATCTACTACTATTACTCCACTCATCGACCGCTATCCAGCATGCATCCAGAGTATAAAGTTAAAAACAGAGTAACGCCTCAAGCAAGATGACATGATGTAGAGGTATAGTTTCATGCAATATGATAAAAACTCCATCTTGTTATCCTCGATGGCAACAATACAATACATGCCTTGCTGCCCCTTCTATCACTGGGAAAGGACACCGCAAGATTGAACCCAACACTTCTCCCATGGCAAGAACAACCAATCTAGTAGGCCAAACCAAACTGATAATTCAAAGAGACTTACAAAGATAACCAATCATACATAAAATAATTTAGAGAAGATTCAAATATTATTCATAGATAGACTGGATCATAAACCCACAATTCATCTTCTCAACAAACACACCGCAAAAAGAAGATTACATCGAATAGATCTCCACGAGAGAGGGGGAGAACATTATATTGAGATCCAAAAAAAGAGAAGAAGCCATCTAGCTACTAGCTATGGACCCGTAGGTCTGAAGTAAACTACTCACACTTCATCGGAGGGGCTTGGATGATGATGTAGAAGCCCTCCGTGATTGATGCCCCCTCCGGCGGAGCTCCGAAACAGGCCCCAAGATGGGATCTCATGGATACAGAATGTTGCGGCGGTGGAATTAGGTTTTTGGCTCCGTCCCCGATCGTTTGGGGGTACGTGGATATATATAGGAGGAAGAAGTACGTTGGTGGAGCTTTGAGGGGCCCACGAGGCAGGGGGCGCGCCCTAGGGGGCGCCCCCTACCCTCGTGACCACCTCGTGGTTTCTTGACAGAGGGTTCAAGTCTCCTAGATCTTATCTAATGAGAAAATCACGTTTCGGAAGGTTTCATTCCGTTTGGACTCCGTTTAATATTCCTTTTCTTCGAAACCCTAAAACAGGCAAAAAAACATCAATTCTGGGCTGGGCCTCCGGTTAATAGGTTAGTCCCAAAAATAATATAAAAGTGGAAAATAAAGCCCAATAATGTCTAAAACAGTAGATAATATAGCACGGAGCAATAAAAAATTATAGATACGTTGGAGACGTATCAAGCATCCCCAAGCTTAATTCCTCTCGTCCTCGAGTAGGTAAATGATAAAAACAGAATTTTTGATGTGGAGTGCTCCTTGGCATAATTTTAATGTAATTATTCTTAATTGTGGTATGAATATTCAGATCCGAAAGATTCAAGACAAAATTTCATATTGACATAAAAATGATAATACTTCAAGCATGCTAACTAAGCAATTATGTCTTCTCAAAATAACATGGCCAAAGAAAGTTCATCCCTACAAAATCATATGGTTTAGTCATGTTTCATTTTTGTCACACAAGAATGCTATCATCATGCACAACCCCGATGACAAACCTATAAACTTTCACGCAATATATGAGCGCGAGCCATGGACATAGCACTATGGGTGAAATAGAATATAATGGAGGGGAGTTATGTGGAGAAAAAAAAAAGAGAAAGTCTCACATCAATGAGGCTAATCAATGGGCTATGGAGATGCCCACTGATTGATGTTAATGCGAGGAGTAGGGATTGCCATGCAACGGATGCACTAGAGCTATAAATGTATGGAATCTCAACAAAAGAAACTAGTGGGTGTGCATCCAACTTGCTTGCTCACGAAGACCTAGGGCACTTGAGGAGGCCCACTGTTGGAATATACAAGCCAAGTTCTATAATGAAAAATTCCCACTAGTATATCAAAGTGATAACATGAGAGACTCTCTACTATGAAGATCATGGTGCTACTTTGAAGCACAAGTGTGGTAAAAGGATAGTAACATTGTCCCTTCTCTCTTTTTCTCTCATTTTTTGGGGCCTTTTCTGTTTTTTAATGGCCTTTTTGGGGCCTTCTCTTTTTATGGCCTTTCTCTTTTTTTATATTCCTCACTTGGGACAATGTTCTAATAATGATGATCATTGAGGGAGTCCTGGATTAGGGGGTGTCCGGATGGCCGGACTATACCTTCAGCCGGACTCCTGGACTATGAAGATACAAGATTGAAGACTTCATCCCGTGTCCGGAAGGGACTTTCCTTGGTGTGGAAGGCAATCTTGGCGATACGGATATGCAGATCTCCTACCATTGTAACCAACTCTGTGTAACCCTAACCCTCTCCGGTGTCTATATAAACCGGAGGGTTTTAGTCCGTAGGACAACATACACAACAACAATCATACCATAGGCTAGCTTCTAGGGTTTAGCCTCTCCGATCTCATGGTAGATCTATTCTTGTACTACCCATATCATCAATATTAATCAAGCAGGACGTAGGGTTTTACCTCCATCGAGAGGGCCCGAACCTGGGTAAAACTTCGTGTCCCTTGCCTCATGTTACCATCCAGCCTAGACGCACAGTTCAGGACCCCCTACCCGAGATCCGCCGGTTTTGACACCGACAATCATCACACTTCTATTTATTTACAACTCAATGACTACAACTCGATACTAGAACAAAGATGACTCTATATGAATGCCTCCGGCGGTGTACCGGGATATGCAATGAACCAAGAGTGACATGTATGAAATAATTATGAATGGTGGCTTTGCCACAAATACTATGTCAACTACATGATCATGCTAAGAAATATGACAATGATGAATGTGTCATGATGAACGAAATGATGAAAAGTTGCATGGCAATATATCTCGGAATGGCTATGGAAATGCCATAATAGGTAGGTATGGTGGCTGTTTTGAGGAAGATATAAGGAGGTTTATGTGTGAAAGAGAGTATCATATCACGGGGATTGGATGCACCGGCGAAGTTTGCGCCAACTCTCAATGTGAGAAAGGGCAATGCACGGTACCGAAGAGGCTAGCAAGGATGGAAGGGTGAGTGTGCGTATAATCCATGGACTCAATATTAGTCATAAAGAACTCACATACTTATTGCAAAAATCTACAAGTCATCAAAAACCTCGGCACTACACGCATGCTCCTAGGGGGATGGATTGGTAGGAAAAGACCATCGCTCGTCCCCGACCGCCACTCATAAGGAAGACAATCAAATAACACCTCATGTTTCAAATTTGTTGCATAATGTTTGCCATACGTGCATGCTACGGGACTTGCAAACCTCAACACAAGTATTTCTCAATTTCACAACTACTCAACTAGCATGACTTTCATATTATTACCTCCATATCTCAAAAAAATCATCAATCATCAAACTTTTCTTAGTACTCAACACACTCATAAGAAAGTTTTATTATTAATCTTGTATACCAAGCATATTAGGATTTTAAGAAAATTACCATGCTATTATGACTCTCAAAATAATCTAAGTGAAGCATGAGAGATCAATAGTTTATATAAAACAAATCCACCACCGTGCTCTAAAAGATATAAGTGAAGCACTAGAGCAAAACTATAAAGCTCAAAAGATATAAAACAAATTCCAAATCATGTATGGCTCTCTCAAAAGGTGTGTACAGCAAGGATGATTGTGGTATAATAACAAGCAAAGACTCAAATGATAAAAGATGCTCCAAGCAAAACACATATCATGTGGTGAATAAAAATATAGCTCCAAGTAAAGTTACCGATAGAAGTAGACGAAAGAGGGGATGCCTTCCGGGGCATCCCCAAGCTTTGTCTTTTAGGTGTCCTTAGACTATCTTGGGGGTGCCATGGGAATCCCCAAGCTTAGGCTCTTGCCACTTCTTGTTCCATAATCCATCAAATCTTTACCCAAAACTTGAAAACTTTACAACACAAAACTTAAAGTAGAAAATCTCGTGAGCTCCGTTAGCGAAAGAAAACAAAAGACCACTTCAAGGTACTGTAATGAAATCATTATTTATTTATATGGGTGTTATACCTACTGTATTCCAACTTCTCTATGGATTATAAACTATTTTACCAGCCATAGATTCATCAAAATAAGCAAACAACACACGTAAAACAGAATCTGTCAAAAACATAACAGTTTGTAGTAATCTGTAGCTAGCGCAAGATCTGGAACCCCAAAAATTCTAAAATAAATTTCTGGAAGTGACGAATTTATCTATTAATCATCTTCAGAAATAATTAACTAAATATCACTTTCCAAATAAAAATGACAGCAGTTCTCGTGAGCGCCAAAGTTTCTGTTTTTTACAGCAAGTTCAACAAGACTTTCCCCAAGTCTTCCCAACGGTTCTACTTGGCACAAACACTAATTAAACAAAAAAACACAACGAAAACAGAGGATAAATAATTTATTTATTACTAAACAGGAGCAAAAAGCAAGGAATAAAAATAAAATTGGGTTGCCTCCCAACAAGCGCTATCGTTTAACGCCCCTAGCTAGGCATAACAAGCAAGAATAGATCTAGGTATTGCCATCTTTGGTAGGAAATTCTTTGATGAGGCATCTATCTCCCTTAGGAATTTATTTATTTCTAGTGATTATCAAACTCTTAGGCACAAGATCGAAAAATTTATTTGTAGCAAGTGGTTACTTAATGATAGCAAAGAGATTGGGATGAATACTTATAGATTTAAGATCCGCAATTTCCTTAATAGATGAGTCACCCTTATTTTTAGGAACATACATAAGCTTGGAAATTTTAGTAGGAGGACTTGGAGTATTCTTTATGGAAGAAAAAGTGGTACCCAAGTTTGTAATGATACCCTCAAGTTTATCAATTCTAGTAGAATCTAAGTTTATTTTCGCATTAACTATGGGTTCCTTTTCCTTAATATTTTTCAAAGTCATTCCTACATTATATACTTATTGGGTAATTTGATTGTGGATATTTTTATCTAGATTTTCAATTAACTCAATGGTAGCAACTTTATTTTCAATAATTTCAAGTCTTTGCATAACATGCTCCAAAGTTAACATAGTTCCATTAACCAAAAGAGGTGGTGAGCCAAATAAATCTAACATAGCATTATAAGAATCAAAAGTATGGCTACCCAAGAAATTCCCTCCGCTAATGGTATCAAGGATATATCTATAACAAGGATTAACACCTACATAAAAATTGTGGAGAAGAACTGAAGTAGATTGCTTCCTAGTAGATCTATTTTGAGCATTGCAAATTCTATACCAAGCATCTTTTAGATTTTCTCCCTCCCTTTGTTTAAAATTTAGGACTTCATTCTCGGGAGACAACAGAGAAGATAAAGGACTAGCCATGACAACAAGCAAACAAACTAACACACGAGCAAACAAAAAGGCAAACGTAGAAAGGGAGGGAGGATAGAGAGAGAGAGAGAGGGCGAATAAAACGGCAAGGGTGAAGTGGGGGAGAGGAAAACGAGAGGCAAATGGCAAATAATGTAATGCGGGAGATAGGGATTGTGATGGGTACTTGGTATGTTGACTTTTGCATAGACTCCCCAGCAACGACGCCAAAAATTCTTCTTGCTACCTCTTGAGCACTGCGTTGGATTTCCCTGAAGAGGAAGGGATGATGCAGGAAAGTAGCGTAAGTATTTCCCTCAGTTTTTGAGAACCAAGGTATCAATCTAGTAGGAGGCTACGCTCGAGTCCCTCGTACCTACACAAAAACAATAGCTCAACGCAACCAACGCGCTTAGGGGTTGTCAATCCCTTCACGGTCACTTACGAAAGTGAGATCTGATAGAGATGATAAATAATATTTTTGGTATTTTTAGTATAGAGATGCAAAGTAAATAAAGTAAAAGCAAAGTAAAAGCAAAGCAATAATAAAGTGATGGAGATTGATATGACGAGAAAGAGACCCGGGGGCCATAGGTTTCACTAGTGGCTTCTCTCAAGAGCATAAGTATTCTACGGTGGGTGAACAAATTACTATTGAGCAATTGACAGAATTGAGCATAGTTATGAGAATATCTAGGTATGATCATGTATATAGGCATCACGTCCGAGACAAGTAGACCGAAACGATTCTGCATCTACTGCTATTGCTCCACTCATCGACCGCTATCCAGCATGCATCTAGAGTATTAAGTTAAAAACAGAGTAACGCCTTAAGCAAGATGACATGATGTAGAGGGATAGTTTCATGCAATATGATAAAAACCCCATGTTGTTATCCTCGATGGCAACAATACAATATGTGCCTTGCTACCCTTCTGTCACTGGGAAAGGACACGGCAAGATTGAACCCAAAGCTAAGCACTTCTCCCATGGCAAGAACAACCAATCTAGTAGGCCAAACCAAACTGATAATTCAAAGAGACTTGCAAAGATAACCAATCATACATAAAAGAATTAAGAGAAGATTCAAATATTATTCATAGATAGACTGGATCATAAACCCACAATTCATCGGTCTCAACAAACACACCGCAAAAAGAAGATTACATCGAATAGATCTCCACGAGAGAGGGGGAGAACATTGTATTGAGATCCAAAAAGAGAGAAGAAGCCATCTAGCTACTAGCTATGGACCCGTAGGTCTGAAGTAAACTACTCACACTTCATCGGAGGGGCTTGGATGATGATGTAGAAGCCCTCCGTGATCGATGCCCCCTCCGGCGGAGCTCCAGAACAGGCCCCAAGATGGGATCTCATGGATACAGAAAGTTGCGGCGGTGGAATTAGGTTTTTGGCTCCGTCCCCGATCGTTTGGGGGTACGTGGATATATAGAGGAGGAAGAAGTACGTCGGTGGAGCTTCAAGGGGCCCATGAGGCAGGGGGCGCGCCCTAGGGGGGCACCCCCTACCCTCGTGACCACCTCGTGGCTTTCTTGACGGAGGGTCCAAGTCTCCTGGATCTTATCTGATGAGAAAATCACGTTTCCGAAGGTTTCATTCCGTTTGGACTCCATTTGATATTCCTTTTCTTCGAAACCCTAAAACAGGCAAAAAACAGCAATTCTGGGCTGGGCCTCCGGTTAATAGGTTAGTCCCAAAAATAATATAAAAGTGGAAA